>NC_081792.1:25019106-25051796 GCF_963082965.1 Carassius carassius
TTATATATATATATATATATATATATATATAAAAAAGTTATAAATAAGTGACCTTTTTGTTAAATTATTGACATTGCTAGCACTGAAATTGGGTCTGATTTATCAAAACAAAACTGCATGAGTATTAACATTAGTTCACCCTTTGACTATCAGCAAATATATTAAATGTGTATATAGCTACTGAAATACATTTAAATTAAATAATCATATTAACATTTTATTTATTGTAAAAAAAAGAAATATGAAAAAAATAAACAATACGACCAGACCAACCCAACCTAACGCCTGTTTGTTTTTCCTGGTCATTACACTGCCTGTATGTCTAATAAACCATGTCTTCAACAAATACACTCCTTTATCATGATATTATTTGGTTCTAAACAACATTTAAAACCAAAACACTTGATGTAGCCCACATACTTTTCCGCAAGTTATGCAGTCTAATGACCCACTGCTCTCGATTAGCATGCTAGCGTGAAGAAATGGCGTAATAAATTATGTAAACAACAAGTCGGAGCTTCTCCATCTTACCGAAGGAATTGAGGAAATCGGCTATCTTCTTAATGCTGCTGGTGATCACCTCGATATATTCACGGTTCGCCCAGTCTTGGTGAATTTCCCTTTGCACTGGATCCTCCTGTCCGGCCATCGTGAGCTAGTTAGCGTTAGCCGCCGAGTGTTGTGTGTCAGGAAGGAGCAGCGCCCCCTAATGGACAAACAAACACACAAACACACACACACACACACACACACACACACACACACACACTTCATACTGGATCCTCATTCTACCGAGTTCCAAGGATAATATGAAATTACACCCACATATGCGAATCGTTGCACTTGAATTTGGCTATAAACAATTGCTTCAGTGTAAAATAATAATTATAATATAAAATGCACAAAAATGCAGTTATTTAAACAAGTAAAAAAGTAAGTAAATACATTATAGAAATTAAAAATAAAATGGCTTGACTAAAACCTCCCTGTAAAATATTTAATATTCTATCTCTTGATCTTTGTATTAACGACTGAAATATTCGTAATAGGCCTACCTTAGAATGCAAAGGGAGGGGAGGCGCGTATCGTGGACGTGGTAGAGGCGATCAGCAAGAGGTAAATACTTGTAAACACTGTCATCTTCTGTCAAATGGGCATTCCAAGCCCTGCATATCCCTGCATAGTAGTTATTACAACAGTTAAACGGTTATTTCAGCCAAAATGAAAAAAAATTAAGCCATAAATTACTCACCCTGAAGTCATCCTAGGTGTATATGACTTTCTTCTTTCAGACAAATTCAGTTGGAGTGATTTAAAAAAATTGTCTTTGATCTTTCAAGCTGTTTGATGCCACTCAACAGGTGTTGCGCTGCATTCGGCTTCTATAGCGAATCGATGCATTTTTGTAAGAAAAATATCCATATTCAAAATGTAATAATCACTTTAATCTAGCATGCGCTCACAGTTGTAAATGAAACAGTTCCGTATGTGGTCCGCTTTGCATGCACTGCTCAGAAGTGACGCTGGCGGAAACGCAGGGGAGAGATCAAAACAAAACAACGATCACTAATTAGAAGTACAGAATGAGGATATGTAAAAAAGAATTTCGGAGGATTTCGACAAGCCAGGAGGAGAGTGGTTTTCCTCTGCTAAAGTAAACAAACTTTGCTTCCTTTGCTCCTGTTAACAAACATTAGTTTTCAGAGACTCCCCGATGTACAGCGCTGACCATAGGTCATTCCACCGGAACTGCTTCATTTACAACAGTGCATGCAAGCTAGATTAAAGTGATTATTACGTTTTAAATATGGATATTTTTCATACAAAAACGCAGAGATTCGCTACAGAAGGCATTTGTTCACCCCCCAGAGCCAAGTGAGACACTTTATTTAATGGATGCACTTTTAATTAAACTTCATATGGACTGATGCAGTGCAACACCAGCTGAGTGGCATCAAACAGCTTGAAAGATCAAAGATAATTTTTAAAATAACTCTGACTGGATTCGCCTGAAAGAAGAAAGGGTTCATTTATATAATTTATGGCTTAATTTTCATTTTTGGCTGAACTAACCCTTAAATAAAAAAATAAGATAAAAAAAAAATAAAAAAAATAAATAATTAATAAAAATCAAGTAGTTTAGAACCTAAATATATTTTTATTTAAATTTAATATATTTAAAAATGTATTATTAGGTATGTCCCGATCAGGGATTTTTTATTTTTATTTTTTTCAGATCGGATCAGAGTCATTGAATATTGATTGTCTGCTGATTCCGAGTCCCGGTCCTTTTAATGCCGATGCAGTTTGTTTAAGCTGCTGCATTAAAATATGTCATATAGTTTTTTTATTGGATATTGGATATTGAAGTAACACTCAACATCAGCCAAATGACTGATCAGTTCTCGAATTCAGTTTAGTTCAGTGCGGTCTTGTGAACTGATTCGGTCTGTTCATTAAAATGATCCAACCTCAACTAACGATTCATCACGAATCTCTTCCGTGTATTAAGTGAAACATACAAAAGTGCAATACAAACAAATGATTGTCTGAAGGTTAATTAAATTATAAAAAATTTAATTAAAGATTTCACAGCTGACAACATTGTGTGTTCTGTGCGCAGTTTTAGTTTTTTAATTATGTGACACTCCGAATCAAATCCAATCAACCATTCAGTGTACATAAGCAAAAACCTTTGAACCGTTAAAAAAAACTGTATTAAACTATAAATTAGAGTTTTCAGTGACAGTGAATTATTAGTGTTTAGAAAAGAAACATGACAGTCTTTCAGTAGTAGTAAATAGCTCTCACCCCTATTTCAAGCGAATGGTTCCGTCCAGGAAGCTCTGTTCTGTGTTGTGTTTAGGGAAGTGATTAATTCTCTGCACCATCTTCAACTAACTTCTGATTCCTATTCATGAATCCTGTTATCTGAGGCCATTTCTCCTTTAACTAATGCAGTCGCTCTTTAACCCCCCACAGCCAGGCTGAGTTTTGAATGAATGAACGAGTGAGACTGTTTTCCTCGATAAAAGCAGCTCTCGTTGTTCTTTTGCTCTTTAACCTCAAAACATTCAGCTGACATGTGGGAATGGCAGATTTTGAGTGTCACTGCCTTTATCTCTTTAGTTCTTTTTCTCATTGCGGTATGTTACATTTTATACTCTGGATTGATCACTAAAATCCACATCAGGACTGGTTTACCCCCGGTCAGGAGCATTACTATAGCATATAAATACAAATGTGGACCTTATAAAGACTGTGGGTCACTGTTCAGAGAGAGCTGCAGCATTGGACCCAAGCTGTCATGCATTGGGATATTTTATGATGATCCAAAGAAGGTGAGTAGACCTTTGAATGAATGAGGACAACTGGTGTATTACTTAGTGTGACAGGTGGATCAGTGATTGATTTACGGCTGTAACTTATTCTAGAAAAGTTTATTTATTACATTTTTAAACATTGCTTTATTTTGATTATTATTATTATTAAAAAAATTAAAGCAGCAAATCAGCATATAAGATTGATTTCTGATGGATCATGTGACACTGAAGAAGGGAGTAATGGTTCCAGTCAGTTTCTCATCACATAAATAAATAAAAATACATATTTACAATAAATCGTTTGAACTATTTAATTACTTATTAGTATTAAAATATTTAAACGTAATTCCAGACCTTTGACCCCCACTGTTTGTGTATATCTACAGTATATCTAGCCATATATGAAGGCTGAATTCAGGTAAAGTGGGCCACTTGTCATTTCATTTTTTTAATACCTTTGTTAACTTTAAGGTCCTGTAATATTTTCATTTAAATTGAGTTCATATGACATCATGTTATTTGAAAGGTAGCCTATTTGCCAATAAACATTTTAAGATTATGCACTCCAGACTAATGTATTTTCAGGTAAAGTGCACCACCTCTGATTTATCAAAAATGATCTGGTGTCCTAATTAGAATGTATAAAAACACATTTATTTATTAATTCATTTGTTATGTTTATTAATGCATTATCAAACAATCATTCTTCATCAAACAGATTCAGCCATGACTGAATAAAATTCGTACGTTCACTCAATTCATGCATATATTAGAAAAATTATGGAATATAACTGAAGTTTTATGAAAATAAGTCAGCATATTAAAATTTTGACTATAACACATAACAAAATGTAAAACTTTTTCTCTGTCTGTTTTCTCTTAAACCTTTAAATGAACTTTAATTATGACCATATTTAAAGCTTTATACTCTGCATCTATTTTGCTCTTCTCATCCTTTTTTTCACTCCATATTCAACTTCATGTCTTGCCTTCCTTTCTGCTCTCTTTCCTTTTATCCATATCTGAGTTGAATTTTCTGACTGCACAGTCATTTCTGTTTTCTAGTCAAATTTCAGCTATAAAATAGGGATTGAATGTCATTTTCATTTTAACAATTTAGTTGAATTAGTGAAAGTTCAGTTCCGTTCTAATCAAGGTGGCCCACATTACATAGCACATTCAGCCTTCAGACATGTCTAGCACTTTTTTTATAATAATTTTTTACTAAAATTATTCTTTGCTTTTTAATCCATGTTAACTTCAGTAACAAATAATAGAAGTACTATCACAATACTTGAATGGTCATATTGAATAATAAGCCCAAACTATTTTAACTTTTAAAGAAATACTGTCCCTTTAAGTAAACCACATTGTTGTTATGCTCTGCATATGCAACTCCATGGAGCACAATATATATTGAGCTTAAACTGCCCTCATTACTAATGGTCCACTTGGGACATTACATTTAGAACAAAATACTGCAAATGAAAGCCATAATGTGATTTGTTCTGTACTTTTTACTTCATTTCCATTAGACATTCCATATATATGCTGCTCATTAATGGCATAATTTTATTTGCACTATATATTGCACGGACAATAGAAAAGCTGCAGAAAAACCTGCAGAATCTATTCAGAATCTATTCAGAATGTAATCTGTTTATCTATTTAGAATGTACTTTAAATTCTAATTCCCCCAGCCATCATCACTCTCATTATATCTAACTAATTTATACGTTTTGTGTGAATGACATAGTTATATTAGTAGCTGTGAAGTGTAAGATGTGGCTTTAGAGTTGACTGTGCTATTTCCTGTTTACTGAATACTCAGTATGCATCGCTCAGCACATCAGACACATTACACATGCATTAAACTTCAATTCTCTCATGAAAGTAAATTGCTTTAGTCAATTCATTTAATGAAAATTTTTGTTTAGTTTGTTTGGTTGTGCAATCCGTAACATTACCCTTCAAGTTGGCCAATCTGATACAAAGGTCTTACAAGAGGGCTTTGTCATTAGAGATGTTATGCACACTAAATCTGTATTGTGATATGTGTTCTATTCAGGGTTATTTTTTAATTAATATTCTTTATTCATTTTAATGTGTGTTGATGAGTTGTTGATCCTCATACACCACTAGATGGCGGTGTTGATATAGTCATTTTGTGCACTAATGTTGATTATGCAGTTAACCATGTAGATATGGAATGTGTTTGTATGTTCTGATTTGATCTGATTTAATCTGATATAATTAGATTATCTAATATTGTGCGGCTCTTATCACTAATCTCATTTGATCATATATAATCATGATAAATGGTGTTCAATTTTCTAATTTTCCTGCTGTACACATTTTCCATATTCCTTATTGCAAAATGCCTCTCGCAATGTAAATGCATTATTGCTAAAGCAAGAGAATTATTCTTAGTCCCAACCTGTATGACTTTCTCTCATAAAATATATATTTTGAAAGAAATAGTTTTATGATAAAATGACCCAAGTTTAAGTTATTTAGCCGATCAGTTTGACTCGTGAACAAATCTTTCAGACCAGTTTCACTGCCTAGATCTGATTCAAAAGATTGATTCGTTCATAAATCTTTGAAAGTTCTAGTTCAAGTTTAAAAGTTAGAAATTCTTTTTAATTGCATGGGGAAAAGCATATAATTCAAATTCTCTTTGTTGTTCCAAGAAAAAATCAGCTCATAAATTATATAAATATTCCAATTGGTGTTTCAATGTTATATACAAGACAAAACAGATCAAAAGATTTGATGTATATTGTTATATACATTTAAGTCCTAGGAGCTACATTCTGATGTTGTTTGGATTTAGTTCAGATTCAATTCAGTACAAATAGAGAATGTAGACGAGAGGAAGCATAAGTAGCCAACTGAAGCGATCTACGGTCTGAATTTAGAGAAAGGCATCGAGGTTATTATTTCATGAACCCTAGCCAAGGCTGAACATGATCTCAGAATGTCATAAAAAGGAAAGCAGAAAAGGTAAAATGTATCAGAGTTGGTGCCCTGTACCTACTTCGATTGCCCTTACACTTTTATGAAATATAAATGAGCTCATACCAGACGTTCTGTGACTGTTTATCAGACCTTCAGTGGCTCCAGTTGCCTTCTGGGTTGAATCACTTTTCAGTTATTTAGTTCTAACAAAGTTTGAAACTGAGTCTTTTAATTGGCATTTAGGAGTGTATTTATATTGACCTATTTATGTATTTATTTATCTATTATCTAAAAATAACCACAATTTCTACAGCAGAGGAAGAGCAGAAACCAACAATCCTGTTTGAGACAATGCTCGTAATCAGTTTGTGTAGGCTCACTGTGAATTACTTCTTGACTCGTTTTGGCAAAGAAAGCCTCTTAGTTTTCCTGTGACTTTCTTTGATGCAGACCTTGCACCATCAGATTTCTCACACTTCCTGCCCACCTCCTTCTTGACCAGTCAAAACGGTTTTCATAGCATTAATGTGTATTCAACCTCCCACCAGAAAGCCCTACTGGAATGGTGTCCGACTCTTGATTGACAGCTCGGTCTTACTTTCAAAGGTTCATTGTCAATGACAGACTGTTTTTCTTTCCCCAAGTCCCCAATTAGCAACTGTCCAAAGATCCACGCATACAGCCATGGCCAAGTCCTGATCCAGTTCAGCTAATTGTCATAATGATCTCAGCTCATTAAGAGGAGCCTGGGGTGCTAAACCAGGAGGTCAAAAGCTCCCAAAGGATGCCGATAGAAAGTAGAGAGAGGCAGTAACAAGACTGGAAGACAATGGACTCCTCAGGGATGAAGGATTTTACCACAAGGATTGGCATGACCACCATGGTCTCTCTATTTTTTAATTCACTGACTGCTACTGTAGTCTGCAAGCCTGCGAGCTTTTGGGAACTTTCTCTCATCAGATCCAACAATGGGGTCGAAGTGAAAGCCCTTGAGTCTGAAGATGGTTGCCATGGATAAGAGGAGCAGGGAAGACTTCTTCACATGCCGGATTCTGTGAAGGGCCATGAAAGGCATTCCAGTCCCTAAGTGACGGAGAGTTTTAGGGTTTGCTCTTTCTATGTTCCCCACATCGGCCATTTGCAAGTCAGTCTAAAAGATGAAAAGAAAAATAGGCATAGTCGACACTTGCGGCGAAGGCTGCTATTAGGTGATGATGACTGTTGGCAGAAATGCACTTTCAGTAGTTTTTGATTTTTGAAGTATTTGCATGCATTTTGGCGGTATTAATGTATGGTTCTTTGATGTAAATGTAACTATGAAACAAAAAGGTTTGTAATTTCAGATATCATTTCCCGATACTGCACTGTCAGAGAACATCTCCAAAAATTTTACATTTTGGGGTATTTCTTACCTGATTTTCCTCTTAAGGGTGCATTTTAGTACCCTAAATGAGATAATTTGTCTGAAAATGAAAATTCTGTTATCATGTACTCAACTTCATGTAATTCCAAACAGTGATGTTATTGTGAACTAAAACTATCATAAGTAATTTTTGGCCAGTACTAAAAATATGATCTTTAGATTAAATAAGAAAATCTTCATCATCCTGTTCAAAAGTTTTTAATGCATTGTCTTTCCTTCTGGAGCATCAGTGAATGTGTTAACATTTTGTAATAGTTGTGTATGGGTCCCTCAGTTGTCCTCAGTGTGAAACGATGAATCTCATAATCATACAGTCACTGCTGGAAAGGGTTCAAATATGCAAAAGATGCTAGAAAAACAAGGGCCTTCAACTCATGTTAAAACAGGCCCTAATTGAGTGTTTTCTGTTCTGAAGAACTGAGAATGATTTGATGAGCTTGATAGCTTAATCTGATCATCTTCATGACCCATCAATCATTGACTAGTGACAGACAAGATAATATCAACAAACTGCCATTTTCAGGAAGGAACTTAAGCATCCTGTTGTCAACAAATGTCTTGGAACAGAATTCCAACTGGCTCTCGCCATCACAACTATTAGTATTTTCACAGCGTCCTAGCTGTCTGAGGATGGCAGGAACATGAAAAGGCAGTCCACTGTGAAGATGCGGATAGCGGCAGTGACAGTGGTGGGGGAGATGCAAGAGCTTTTTAAAGCGCGTCTGAAGTGATGAATAAATGAGTCTGCCTTCCAAGGTATTTTGGAGTCGATTTCCCAAAGGACTGCTGCACCTCCATAACCTCAGTGACATTTAGCAATTTGCCTGAAATGGATTTGACTGCTACTTAACAAGTAAAATGACAAATGTAAAACAGAACCGCTACGCTGACAGTTACATATGCTCATCATACTTCTGTCTCTCTGTCAGTGTCTTGAATGATCTTTTCTCATCATATTTCAATGTCAACAAGCTTCTCTTTTCAGACGTTTACCTCAGTTGTGACTAAACATGCCACCTCAAAGTTAACCCTGCTTCCTGTACCCATATTGCAACTCCTTTAAAATCAATTTTCAGAGTCTGTGTGAGCTTTTCCAGTTGTCAGTTAAAGGATATGATTATTGTGGTATGACTTACTGGTATTTTTATTGGTTGTTTATTGAATGGCGTGGTGTGATGTAGTAGTTAAGGCTAAGGTTGCTGGTTTGTCTCCATAAACCATCACCATTTTGTCTTTAAACTGACACTAAAAGTCAATGTGAAATGGCAACAGTAGTCTATTACACTTCTGTAATTTTTAGAGCAAAACAGGATACTCAGAGAAAAACTATGTAGGGCCATCAGTGATCATTGGAATGTAAAATACGTGGTTTTTTTTATCTAAACTGGTTTGGTGATTGGTTTTACTTTTTGGTCTATATTTAGTCAACCTACCTGATTATTGTGATGTATTAATTGGCCAAGACTTTTTGTGTTGGTGTTGGTGTTGTTGTATTATATTAATATCCTTAATAAACATTTATGATCCTACTTACAGAATAACTAATAATAGTGATCTTATTATATGATATTATATTAGGAGCTAAGTTTTCACAAGTGTTTTTAGTTAAATACCTTTAAATTACTGTACTTAATGTTTATACATATTTCATGATTGAAATAAAAAAATAAAATAAAAATTGCTTTGCTTTGTTACAAATTTATATACTTTTATGTTTCTTCAATTTTTCATCTACTAAATGTCAAGTGTCAAATAAATGATAAGCCATTTCTGTAATTGTAAAATTGAGTAAGATTAATAACTATGACATGGTGAAATATGAACTAAATTTGAAGTAAAAGACATTTTTGTCAAGATTAAAAATAACTAAAATATATTTTAGTATATTAATAATAATATATTTTTGGAACAAAATGCACCAAAACCCTGTAATATTTGAGAGTTACAGAAAAAAAAGATGCCCTGTTGACTAAACTGTTCACAAAACAGGGTCTCTTGTCTCTTCCCTAAGGTTTTGTTGTAGCTGATCACATTTATTTATGATCTAATGCCATGTTGGAAGAGACTTTCAGAATTTCTGTCAAAGGCTCTGAGCAAATGAAGGCTTAGTGACAGGCCAGTCTGTTAAAACACACTTCCTGTGAACAACACCTGCTGGAAGCACACTGGGAAACCAGACCTCCCGTAGACCATGGCCTCAGAATGATCCAGATGTGAGCAGACTACTTGAAAAATTTATATGATGCTGCAAGGATCAGAATTGATTAGGACTGTATGGTTATAATATAAATACCAAACAGTCTTAATGGTCAATTTAACTTGTCTTTTTATCTGCTTTTCTGACTGACATTTTTTTCTGACTGGTGGTGCAATCTATTCTGGCTGGAGGCCGAAAGTGACCCAGAAGACTATGAGATGAATGAATACTTTCCTCCAATTTAAAGGATGGATGTTCTGGGAACTGTTGCAGACCCTTTTCTAAACAGATCTTCATCTGTCACAGTCTAGCTTCAGCAACCTACCCCTTTTCTCTCCAAATGCTCGAGAGACCTGAACCCATGCCTAGTTTGGGTTGTACAATCCATCTCAAACTTCCCCGGTGCCCTCATTTGCAAGAATATATGCCTTCGGTTGGTAAAAGTTAGAGGCGTGCATGAAAAGTGACAGCTGGGCATCTGTCCACACCGGTCTCGTAGCTGCCAGACGACATGTGGCAACTAGGCACAGTCTTCTCAAAACTACAGCTTTATTGTTGTTGTTTTTTCACAACATAATGCCACCTGCTCATGCAACTCCTTCTAATACGTTTATATGCTTTTTTTCAGCCGTGGCTTTGTTTATTGTCATTAAGCTATAGCTTTTCCTCTGTGAATCACCGAATCGTAGACGCTCCCTATTGTCTTTGAACATAACTGCACTCGCAAGAGTGAGGGACACCATCCTGCTTATTTGTTGCATAAGATAAGCATTTTGAGATGCGTAAGGCTCCTTTTGGTTATTACTGTAGGCAGCTGATGGGTTTTAATATGGCTGGAAAAGTTTTTATTGTGGATATGTTGTTTGAGGATCAGTTTGGGAAGATCAGTGTTTGCTGGTCTTATTATTATCATTGTTAAAAAGTTGTGGTGCCTCATATTTTAGAAGAAATCATGAAACTTTTTTTTTTTTAATCTTTGTTTCATTTTCGCTCAATAGAAATACAAATATTTTTAATAAGTATAACATTAAAAATGTATCTTTTGATCAATTTCATGCATCCTTGCTGAATAAAAGTATTCATTAAAGAAAACAACGTAATTTCTTAAAAAGAATATGTTTAAGTGGACTGGTTAACTGATTGGATTGAATTTTTTGTTCATTTTCTTCAGTATTGTAAAAATCTTTTTTTTTATGATTGTCTTGAGTGATGAAAACCTTTCTCAGTAATAATTTTTGACAGTAATTGGTTCTTCAATACAAAATGTTTATGTGTGTTGTAGATTCCAGCACAGAAGTGTCGCTATGCAGTGGGTAGTATTTTGAGTGAAGGCGAGGACAGACCCAACGAGGAACAGCAGCAGCTGTATGTGAAGAACGGCTTCGGGGTTTTTTCTTTCCCAGAGGTCACACATGTTGTCACAGCATCCTTCCCCCACCGAACCCCTCTCTCTATTTTCCTTGGGGTGCAGAGAGTCTATCCACAGCTGAACTGCTACATCAAGGTAACATCATCACCTTCAACATTTATAAAATGTCTGTTCTCTAGCTTTTCAACTTAACTTGAAGGTTGGTGCAGCTGTGTTTAATTCAAGTCGTCGCCATAGTGTGATTGATTCCATGCTTGGGTTTGCTTCAACATGATTGGTGTACTGATGCATAAAGTTCATGAGGGAACAAACGCCTAGTCTGTCAGTGTTTTTGGCCACTATCTGGAGGGATGCAGACAGTAATTATTAAGCAGTAGACTTAATCATAGCAATTAAGGACAAAGACAGAGAAGAAAAGCTGGGGATGAGGGCAAAGAAAGCAACAAATGAGAGTTTCAGGATTGCGAACTGGGAAGAGATAAGTAGAGGAAAGTGCAGAGATTTTGCGTGGAAGGGAAGCAGTAAAGATGCACATTCAAAAGATTTTAAAGTCATGGCTTAAAACCCCAATAGACTTACAGCAATGTTAATTTTTTTTCTTTGTTTAGGGGTAAAATTAAGTTTGAAGTATTATATTTTTAGTGAACATCCCAGCACTGTCTACAGTGCTATGCACTTTCCTTTCAATAACAGAATAAATGCACAACAAAAATGACAGTTGTGAGAAAACAGCAGTTAAGAAAGCATGTGATCATAACGATGTGGATATGTTTGCAAAAGCTTTGCAATTCTGATGTGCAATCGAGTCATGTCACGTTTATTTATAGAGTGCTTTATACTATAGTTTTCTTTGAAGCAAGCAGCTTTACTGTATAAAAAATGCTCTCATGTCTCTCATGCTCGAAATTACATCACTTAACCCGTTCTTTGATTTTGCTTATAATTTGTGATCTCACGATGCTGTACATTTTAACATAAGTGATGAAATTAGTAAATATTTATATTTAGGTGATTTTGGTAGCCTTTTCGATGGCCGTCAGAGTTTCTCTATATGTTTTTGGCATCATTTGTGTGTGTGTGTGTATGTGGGCCCCCCTCAACTCACTCCACCATCTGCCCTGATGCAGCGTCAGTGTGAACGCAGCCAACAGGCTCAGCCTCCTGCCTCCTTCAGCCTCAAGATCTGTCTGCTCAGCTGGTAGATAACTTATCACCTGCAATTCTAGGTTTAAGAATGTCTGAAGAACATCTGTGTAGGTAAATTGGTGTTATACATAGCCCCACATCTATGGGGGTCTGACGCTTACACACTACAGCCTCACGTGTAAGCCACTTCTCTGAGCATAACCGGCATAAACTAGTGTTTTTCGTGGATGCCTCACCAGAGCCAATCACCAGAACTTGATTTAGGCACATCAAGCATACTCCATGGTATCGAGGCAGTTTAGTCTGTGCCTAAAAAGTACCCAGCCCTCATATTTAAAGGGAATGTCTAATGCTATTTCATGCATTCTGACTTATTTACACTACTAAAGAGTTTGATTCTCATGCTAAACATGACCAAAGTCTCAAAAAATTGATTGGATGTATGATGAAGTATCTCTGTACCAAATACACTTATTAAGAGTTTGTATAAGTTTCGGAAAGTTTTTTTTTTTTTTTTTTTTTTTTTTTTTTTTTTTTGAGTATGGCCCCGTGTGATGTCGTAAATGGTTGAATTCCTTTTACGGGCACTTTCCCAGGAAGAGTGTGAGCACACATCAACCAGAGAGAGAACAAGAGCACGCCCATCAACGTGCTTCATTTGGTTTACAGATGTTGGCAGTGCTGCACAGGTCTTGCTCGAGAAGTATTTTACATTTCGTTTTTGACCACAACAGTCACCAAATAAGTGTGTTCTTGGTTGTGAAGAAAGGATAACCTTGTTCAGCTTCCCAAAGAACCCAGCATTAAAGGAATTATTTATGTCAATGTCACAGCATGCAGATGATCGTTATGCAAAAGATGTGCATGCTCGTGACTCTTAAGCAACGACACACCTCCACAAGCTTGACCGTTTTCGGAAGGAAGTATAAAGCTGTATCTTTCTTTTATAAATCTGACAAAACTAAAGAATCTTCTGAGATATGAAGGATGCAATACTACTCTGAGTACTCAAGATTAACACTAATGAAATACAAATCACATCTACCCGGTTTATAGTCCATATCTAAAGCATAGCCTTCTGTCAGCATGTTATAAGCTAGAAAGTGTAAAAGAAAAAAAAAGAAAAACAAATAGACCAACTAGTCGATCACACGTGCACAAGCTGGTTGTTCCATGATTTGTTTCTCTTTGAAAGTCTTCAATTCGATTTGTTACCATGTGGCATGTTCATTTGTGTTCGAACAGCTACAGCAACTATGTGTCTGTGTGTGGGTGTGTGTGTGTGTATATATATATATATATATATATATATATAAATAACTTTCTTTTTGATCACATCAAACTTCTCAGCCACAACTGTTCCACATCAAGCCTGAGATTCAGATTCAACATGGCTTTGTTTACATTACATAACACAATTCCTACAGTTCCATCAACACATTGCATATGCATCACCTCGCGAGAGACCTGCAGATACCCGCCCTTAATCTACACCTAGGAGCCTGCCAAATAGAGCATTTTCTCTAGCGCCTACATTCGTTCTGCTCTCTAGATGTTTCACAGGCATCGTTTTCAAAGTCACTCTTAAATATATCTTTTAGAAGCTAATTTCCATTTTAAACAGCCCTCTCTTTGTACATCACAAACAAAAGGCAAATATTTCTCGTCATGAATAATCCATTGCAAAGGCCGTCTGTCCGTAGCTTGTGTGGGCTGCAGATGATTGAACTTTGCGTAGTCAGATTGAGTAATTTGTATGCAGTTTGTGATGTGAGACGGAAGGTTGGTCTTCTCTTGTTCGTGGGTAGATTGCACAGAGACGCTTCAAATTCTGACTAGGACAGTAGAAGGGAATCCCTATGGCAACCAGACCCATTCCCGGAGGAGGTCGTTCAAGTGGAAACATAGTTCTGCTTTCTTTGTGTTCGTAATGTGCATTAAAGTGACTTTACGGTATTGCTTACCCAAGCATGCATGACCAAAAAATAGAATACCTCTACCTAGATTTAACAGAATTGGGCATGCTTTTTGGTCACAGTTATCACTATTGCTGCTTAATTTTTCTCTGACTATGGATATTATTTCTGGCCATATTTTAATTTATTTAATTTTGTGTAGTTCCAATGTAAATTAATATACACAAGAAAATGTACTCCCTCAGGCCATTTAAGATGTAGATGAGTTTGTTTAACAGATTTGGAGAAATATAGCATTGCATCACTTGCTCACCAATGGATCCCCTGCAGTGAATGGGTGCCGTCAGAAAAAAACATGCAAACAAAACAAAAGTTTCCCTGTTGTCCTCTCACATCATAATCTACCTACATGTTTATTTCTTTCCTGATTTAAACAACTGGAGAAAGTAATATTATGGATAGAGGACTTCTATCTAAAACAATGGTTTGAAGTTAAAAATGTCTTAATGATTAATTTTAAGTGATTTAAAATGATTAAGTTTATTACAAATTCGTTACTTTTCAATACACAGGATGTTAATTCATGGACTGGTGTTGTCTGGAATGGATTATTGTGTTGTATTTATCAGCTGTTTGGACTCTCATTCTGACAGCACCCATTCACTGCAGAGGATCCATTGATGAGCAAGTGATGTAGTGCTACATATCTCCAAATCTGCTGTGATTAAAATATCTGCATCTTTGATGGCTTGAGGGTGAGTAGATTTTCAGCAAATTGTATTTTTTGGTGAACTATTCCTTTAAACAGCACAATTGCTTAGAAGGAAGTATCCAAGCACCTAAAGTGTTTTATATTTTTTTCAGAAAGGTTAAAAGAAACTAGCTAATAGTGAAACTCACCACAGATGGTATGACTAGACTGCGTGACTTGTTCCATTTCAATTCAAGCTCATATTGTCATTACCAATTGTTTCTGATATGCTGACCTGAGTTTAGCACTTCCAAGAATCATCACACCCCTCAGACATCCTGACAGCATAGGGAACAAGCTTTCACATCAGCGACGGCCCCATTTAACTAAAATATTTCACACAGAACCTCAGCGGTCCTCATCAAAGACAGGAAGAGCCAGAGACAGCAGAAAGTGTCTGGAGATCATGATTGAATGAATGGCATCAATATTTGGTCAGTCTTAGCCCTCCATTTTCTTTTACGTGAGTACACAGGTGAAGCAGCATCCTTTTTAGACTCCCCGTTAGCTTCTCTGTTCTCCTGTTGGTCTGTAACCAGGTTCAGGTTACCTGTTCTAAGATAACACTACATGCTCATTTCGTCTCGGTCTTTCCTAATCTCAGTCCAGCAATTGATTTGTTCTTGAGACACAACGGTAGTTCATCGGCAGATTAAATCTAAAATCTTCTATATTAAGGCCAGTTTTGAAGATGTTTTGTACTTTTTGTCAGAATTATCTCTTCACTGCAGTGCTTCCAAAAAGTTTGGTGTAATTCAGCAATTATGCTTTATTTAAAATTCCATGTTGATGTTTTGTTTCTAGGATAGTTTTATACGTAAACACTCAAATTAATGATTAATAATTAATTATTAGACATTATTTATGTTCATAATGTTCTTCTGAATTGATGAACTATTTTGTTCTGTTTTGTCCTCGTGCTACAGAAGTCATAATAAGGACACAGCTCTCGTTAAATTGGCTCATTCCAGTTATAGTCCCTACTATAATGGGAATGTTTTAAAGTAACACAACATATCCTAGATTTAACTATACCAGTTAAGATATCATTATTCAAGTGGGAAAAAAAATTACACTTGGGGAAAAGTTCATTATTTAAACTGGATGAATGGTGACTCTCAGTCAGAGCCATGTTCACAATCCAGTTCCAAAATCTGTGGCACCATTTGAGAAATCTAGTGCACAGGTGACATTTGACTAACTAAAACAACTGTTGCAACATGAGCCAAAATTATACCTGAACTGTGTTAAGTCATTACATACTTGCCTCAAATGATTTAAAGGAATTGTTTACCCAAAAACTTTGTCATCATTTTCTCACCCTCAAGTTGTTCCAAATCTGAATGAATTTCTTCTGTTGAACACAAAAGAATGTGATAACCTAACAGTTTCAGGTCACCACTGATTTCATTGTATTTTTTCCATACTGTGGAAGTCAATGGGGACCAGAGACTTTTTTAATACCCACATTCTTCAAAATATCTTATTTTGTCTTCAGGAGAAGAAAATATACTCATACAGGTTTAAAACAGCATGTGGGTGCCCTTGTTAAAAATAAGTGCTCTTAAATGTTTTGAATGTGCACTTGTGTAGACCAAATCTTAAAAGTATATTTGTAAAAAAAAAAAAAAAAAAAAAAGTCCTTGTAGATTATGATACTAATGAAAAATAAAAAGCCACTATTTCATTAATCACTGTAATCACTATTCCATAAATGTCAAACATTTTAATAGAAATCACAATTTCCAATAGAATTACTTTAAAGTAATTTTAGTTAATTATACATGCTTGGCAGTATGCTGTATGCTTTAACCATATGTCAAAGACAATATTAGTAATTATGAAGTAGCATAAAGGTCTTTATGCTATAAAAAGTCTTACTTAAGTGAGTCAAAATTCACTCTAAAGTTAAGCTAACGGCATTTAATATAAATTGAAACTCTAATACATTCCCGTTTTAATGGCAATTAACACGCAGTTAAGCGTCTGAAAAACATTACATTCAGTTCGCACTTTTAACAAATATTTTCAGTACTCTTTTTTTTTAAGTATGCTAATGTGTACTTTTCTTTTTTAATATGTGAGGTGAGTAAATGATGACAGAATTAAATTTTGCTGTGTTTTGAAAATCAAGTCAAATTTTTTTAATAAAAGACAAGACAAGATGGAAAAAAGACCAAATTGAAAGCTACAATACACAGGGTGTTGCATATAATGCCGTTTGCAGTTTTCTGCTTGATTGGTAGGTTGTCATGAACTCAGACCTCAAACTACTCAAAATTCTTGATCGTGTGGGCAACTGTCCGCCTTGTCATTCAGAATATGTATTGCAGTATCTTGACAGACAGTACATCAGCACCTGGAATGTCAAATACTTTTCCTCTGATCAGAATTTTGATATTGTTCACATTATACCACAAATTGTAAAATGTCTTATATATGTGTCCGTCTCTCTTGGTCTTTCTCTATCTCCTCTCTTTATGCCACAGCATTAAGCTGAAAGTCCACAATCAAACAATCAAAGTGCCCATGAACTTCTTGGACCAGGAGAAATGCTCTTCCAAATGCCACAGTGACATTTTAGCTCAAAAGCTCCCTCTAAAGATTATTGGAAAAGCATGACAACATGAACCAAACCTTCCTGCTGTTTGCTCATGAAAAAGCTCCATGTTTGATAATCTCCTATTGTCACGCTGCAGGAGAGATGCAGCATATTTTGTGCAGCCTCTCCTCAGTCCACACAAAGTTGCTGAAAAATGTCTACAAGGAAAAGTTTAATTAAGATTAAATTCCTATTCAGGGTATTTTTTTGGCATCTAGTTTTAATATAATCGGCAACCAGGTCTCACGTTGTGTGTTGTCAGTCTCAGTTGCCTGGTTTCTTAATTAGCTGTTTGGTATTTCAGGTGAAAGGGTGTCATGTTAGCAGAATGCATGATGAAATTTACACAAGCTACTTGTCTAGCCTCTTTGAATTTCTCCCTCAATAAGTAAAATAAGTAAAAAAGTAAATGTTTGTTTGAATTAGTTGGTTTATAATGCTTCAGAGAAAAAAAGAGAACCATTAAAGGTTGACTTTGCTGATTTTCTACCAGCTTTGTATTGTTGTGCCATGCATTTTATGTTAATGAACAATGTGTACTCTTTTTCCATGTTACCTGCACCCCTAGTCATGTTGCATCGATTTCAACAAGATTTAGACTTTCTACTGCATAGATAGCTACATTTTATTAAAAGCCCATTTTGCCAGGGGTGAATTACCCCTTTAAGTGCAGTTCGACCATCTTGTTGAAGAATATGCACTTAATGTGTTTCTAATAATAAACCTGAACACAGCTGGTCAGCAGCATAATTGAAAGCCTTAAAGCCATTGTACTTAATCGAAATTGAAGTCTACTACTATATTAAAATTTCCATAATCTGTAAATGTATTGTATAGACTTAAAAACCATTAACCAGTCAATCAGTGGAATGTTGACAACAAGGATGTTGATCCAGGATCAACATTCCAATCAACCAATCAGAATTGAGATATAACTTTTCAGGAAATATCTCTTTTAGGCTTACGATCAGGGTTAGGTGCTTCTACACCCTTGTTAATCAGCTATCATTTCCCACTGATTTTAGGAATAAATCATAGGTAGGGTTAGGTTTATGGGTAGGGGTTGGGCTAAGACTATATTTTTGGACAATAATGTTGATCCAGGATCATCAAAAGATGTTATTAACATATCTTACTTGGCAAAATCACAGCAACTGTAAATCAGTAATGGAAAGGCTTTGAAGCTCTTTCACTTGGAACAGATCTTCGGTGATGACTTGAAATTACAGTTTTTTAATTTTTTTATATAAATGTATATAAAACTGAAGAAAAGCAGAAGAAGAGACGATCCACGCACCGACCCAAAACAAGAATAGTGAGTTCAGATGGAATGCAAGGGTTTGAAGAACCGCCTGCTTGTTTTAAATCAGTATTGTAGGAAAGTTTCCGGTTCTAGAGATGCACTGGTCGATATATTGGAACCAGAATTTTTATGAAGTCTGTAAAGTGGAGAAAACACTGTACCAGGTAGCTCAAGTTCAATCTTCATACAATGCTCAAAATAGAAGAAGACAAATATGTGGGGGTTTATATTAATGTATCTCTGAGCGGGAACTGACCATCTTCAGAAATTTGTGTATGACTTTTTGTTACCTCCATATAATGCATATTAAAGGGGTCCTATTATGCTCTTTACAAAGTCTTGATTTTGTTTTGGCAGGTGTACTAGAACATGCTTTCATGGTTGGTGAAAACAACACTTTAGTCCAAACAAGCTGTTCATTGTAGTTCTTGAAACCTTTTATTTTTTTAACAAAATATCTTTGAGATTACTTTGAGATTATTTTTTTATACCCAAACATACACACTACACACATATATATATTTCTAACTCTTGTGTTATGGACATGTTATTTACTTTATTTATCATTACAGCAGAGATACCAGAAAATATTTTGGCCTATAGAGGGTTTCATCGGGTGCACGCGCCTGGCCTTAAGTTAACTTCCGGTCTGTGTTGTGTATAACGGTCTGGCTGCGGTGCCTTCTATAAACGCAGTTAAAGTCAAGGTGGTGAGTAGACTGAAGTTGGGCTCAGGTGGTTGTGCTGTGGGATGTGTTTCCCATACATTTATTTATTTTTGGAGACTTGCCACGATTTTAAAACTGATCGATTTTCAAAAAGGCTTCGTTGAATAAACATTAGTAACGTTACGTACTGCACATTTAATAATAATAATTCCTTACATTTATATGTTTAAATATCAAAACGAGGCACGAATGTTTTTATATCACTATTTCTGAAGGAATACTTGCATGTTATATGCTTGATAAAGCAGCATTTGCGAGCATAGCTCTGCTTTGTTTACAGCTGTTACTGGGGAAACCTCTATTTCTCGTGCTTTATTTATTTTTTATTCTCCTGCTCGGAAATAATTAATTTGCATTTTGATTAAGTCCACCTGATTTACGCAGCAAACATATTTTGTGTGTTATCAAAAAAAAAATCTACTCTAGAGGGACTTGGCTGTTGTTATTGATTCTATTTGGAAGTCTACTGGAAGTTAAGTTAGGGCCACAAAAGCGTGCATGTGCAGTAACGTTTGTTTATGTTGTTGCCGTTAAAACAGTCTATATGAAGGGTCTTGGAAACCAAATGGTTAAGAACCACTTTTCTGAAATGATCCCACCCAGTTTTCTTGAATGAGATTCATTGGATTTCTAGCATCATTCTAATTTATATACAGAAGGACTTTATGATTGATAAGTAGTTCATCAGAATTTCATACAATATTCCTATTTATTCTGACTGAATAGTGTCTGTTGAGTTGCATTGTTCAGAAGCTGTTCACATGATTGTTAGAGGTGCCCTCAGAATCCGCAGAGACTGCTGCACATCTGTTGGACTTGAGGACATTTTTGAGCACCCTGCAGGCTTTAGCCAAGATCATTGCTGGTAAAGGGCACAGACGGATACATGGAAAACCTGAAAGGTTGACTGGATGGTAGGTGTGTATGTGTTCTGTGTGTATTGACATTGCTGGCCTTTAACGCTGCCAGTGTTTGTGTGTTTCCCTCTCTAGACGGCCTACTGCCCACTCAACCATATGGCCTTCCTGACCACAAGCCAAAGCTGTTTGTGACCTATGAATAGACTGTCTGATGTGGCTGAGAAGATGTAGCACACAAAACACACACGTTATGAGAGTAGTGTGTTTTTATATTTTGCTTCCAGGTGCAGACGACGACACTAATTCCTAATTTGTTCTTTGAATCGTTTGTTTGCTTTCTATTCTTTTTTCCAGCTGTTGCCACCCGTGGCTCAGCTGTTCCCCCCATGTCATGAAATATTCATTAGTTTGTTTCCTCTGTCACCTTATATTCCTTGCTAAATCATTAACACTCGTTACTCCAGAGCATTGAATATTTAAATCATTCAGGTGGACTTCACACCCAGAAAAGTACTGTGAAATCTTTTGTAACATAAATGTCTTTACTGTCACTTTTCATAAATTTAATGCATCCTTGATGAATGAAATAATTATAATTCTGATAATTGTAATAAAGTTTTATTATTATAATTAATATAATAATTTAAAAAAGTTGATTATCTACATGTTTTGCATATATAATATGTTGACATTTTAATAATATACTCTGATGTGAAAGCATCTTTGAAGTTCTTTCCAAATCTGTGACATTCACATATGTCAGATGTAATTAAAAAACTAGGGAAAGTTGAGAAAGCTTATCTAAAAGTGTTCCTGGCACAGTTTGGAAGAGAGCTGCGGTGCGTGTTTGTGTGTGTGTGTGTGTGTGTGTGTGCATGTGCCCGCCGGGACTGTGCGATATGGGACATTGGTGAGTGGCGGATGTCTGGTCAAGCCACAAGAGGGACGTCCCTCTGCCCGGCCTGTTCCGTTTCAGCAGTTCAAACATGACTTTTGTCCCAGAGCCTGGGGGAGTCCAGGAACATTTGCAAGAGGTAAATGTCACATTTGAATATGATTGATCAGCCCTCTGTGCGAAAGTGGCTCAGAATTAAGATAAGATGAATCTGAAATTAGTACAGGAAGGGGTTTGCATGGTTGCGGTGCTGGAAATTGATTATTTTTTGTTTTTGAAGATTCAAGATGGTTCTTGATGGTGTTGTTATCATGCATTAAATTATAATAATCTTTCTATACTCAAGGCTGAGGGCTGATTTTCTGTCCCGCTTCCCTCAAGGGGGTTGGTTGGTTGTGTGTGTGTGTGTGTGTGTGTGTGTGAGACAGTGTTATAGTGTTATAATTCAGGACCAAAGCGACTCGAGGCATAAGAGTAGTAATCTTTCATCAGCTTTTACAGAACACATGATCAACCCTGAATTAAAGAGGATTTGTGTTTGTAACATCTGCAGTCAGTGACTGAGAAAGTAGATTCTGATATGGAACAAACCCTAGAGAGAGTCGAAGCTTTTGATTAGATTAATTATTTAATGCTAGACGAGTGTGTTGTTGGATATCTGTGTGAGGTGAGAAAAGATGAAGTGAGCTGTGTAAGATGTGTCGAGGCAGCTTGCTGGAGGCAGTCAGGCTGTGGCTGGAGGAGTGCGTGTAGGTGGGATTGTGTGTGTGGTGTAAATGAAACAGAACTCTGACCCATGAGGTGAAAATGAACTAGCAGTTTTCGGTTTGTCCTATAGTCTGTGTTTATCGTTCTGGTACTTTCCCCGTCTGGTTTCCTTTAGCCAAATCCCAGCTGGATCAATCACACCTCTAGAGCAGTGACTGGATTCCTGTACATCCATTTGGAAGAGCTGAGAGGGTTTTGGGATTCTCCTGGTGTTCCCAACCACCATCCAAAGTAGTACTAATATTACAAGTCTGTTTTTTTAATCAACTAATCAGCATATAAGATTGTTTTCTGAAGGATCTTGTGATACTGAAGACTGGCGAAATGATGCTTAAAATTCAACTTTTCATCACAGGACTAAATTACATTTTAAAACTAAAAACTTATTTTAATTGTAATAATATTTCACAGTATTGCAGTTGTACTGTATTTTTGATCAAATAAATGCAGCCTAAGAGACTTCTTTCAAAATATTTACAGATAATAACATCCGGTTTGTTTCTTGCCTTACAGATAATGAGGAGAGGAACCATAATGATTTCAGGTAGTAAACAAATCATTATTTAGGCACTGCAATAGTCAGTCCCCTTTAAAGGATGAATGGGATGAATAGATAGATATTTATTTAATTTCAACAAAGGCATTTTCCAGACATGCTGATTAACTTCCACAGTTATGTCACCTTTTTTCTTTTTCTTTGTTTAATAATGTCTTTGAAGTCTTTTACTTCAAAGCCATACTAGTTGTTTCTTGTATATCCAAAGTTTAATAAAAAAACATTTGTGTGTTTGTGTGAGTTGAATCTAAGATACTCAGCTTTGTTTTGTCTGAGTAAGGTCACCACGATCTTTCATGCCTAGCCTTCCTTTACTCAAAATCTGGCTTTTTTTATTGTTTATTAAAAATAAACTACTTTTAGATCCAAATCAAAGCAGCTTTGAGGTAGTTGTCTTTCATCTATGGTTAAGAGAAATTTAATTGCTGGGGTTAATTGCAGGGCTTTCACATTAACTAAGTAAGCTATTGTGAGTTTAAGTAGCCCATGTTAAAGTATGGCTTCGTCTGGTAATGATATGCACTGATTGGGATTCCTTGTCTTTCGCTAGGAAGATTAAAAAAAAAAACTCTCTAATGATGGATTTTCTCATCAGATCTCTGTTTTCAGATGGTTCCCTCTTTCCCATCCTTCTTCTCTTTGGAATATCAAAGGATCTAATCTCTGTGGAAATCTTTCCGAACGTTTCCTTGGAAACCAGGCTGAGTTCCACATGGATGAGATTTTCTTATTTAATTTTTTTAATTTATAACTCTTATCTTGAGGGCTGTGAAAGTGTTACAGTTCGTGAAGTAGCCTTTATGAAAATGAACAAAATATTTCAGTATTATTGGTTATCTACAGAGAGTTATTGGTCAAGTCTCCCAGACATCTTACAGCAAAATGCCAGTCTGTAACCTAAAATGTGCTTTTATCTTGTCCTATGTGAAATATGAACACCTGTATTTTTTTTCTCTCTCTCTTGGATTCTTTCTGTTGTTCCCTAGAGCTCCTGGGATGTTTCATTCATCATGGAGAGTGTTTCCACTACCATTCTGACAGGCTTTTGAACTTTAGAGATGGTCTGAAACACTTTTCATAATCGTTTCTTGGTCATACTGCCCATTTTTCACTACTAGGGTAGTTGCGAGTTCTACTTTTTTAAAGAATTGACAAAGGGGACCCTGCCAATCCGGTGAACCTCTCCTTCAAGATAACACATGCAAATTTTAGCTTTCCTTTTTGTTTCCTGCCAGGGGTTTTCAGCCAGACGTGTAATGAAATTTAGGAGCAGTCGACTGTGATTTTGGAGTCTCAGGAGCACAGAGTAGCTTATAGGAGGACCAGAACCATTTAGCTTAAGCAAATGGCTTTGACAAAAGACCAAACACAGGGAAGTCTTTCTCGGGTCAGTGATTTACAAGGGAAGACCAATTGAATGTATTTATCTGGCGCAAATAGGCCACACTAATCAGAGAAAGCAAGTTTCTTGAACAAAGTTATTTGTAGGATGAAGTGCGCAAAGTTTCATAATGGGGTCTTTGTGATAATGTGGCATTGGACTTTCAGTACAGAAAGGACTGGGATAAATTTGCACCATGTTCGTGTGCTCTACATTAAATCTGGTTTAATCTACATTATTTGATATGTTGCTAATTGCAAAACGATCATCACTATTATAATTTTTCATTCATCTAGAGCTGCATGGATCCAATGTACTGCTACACAAGTTTTTTCTTTCTCAGCTGTTTGTATATTCAACAAGCAAAATAATAATAATAATAGTTACATTTTACATTTACATTGATCTTTGGTAAAATATCATAGGGTATCATAGAGTGTGCTATTTTTATATATATATACAAAAGTGTCAAGATAGGAAAGTCTAAATGTATTTTTAGAGATTAAGTGGCGGATAATGGTGATTGTTGTCTACTGTTGGTAAAGACACACTAGTTGTCCATCCCCTGTTTATTCAGTGACGTCTGACAGTTGTCCACCCCGTAATCCTGTAGATTACAGTCATTAGAGGAGGAGGACAAGAGCAGGTGTCAGAAGAGAAGAATTCTAGTGGACATCAGCAGTCCATTATGAAATATCGGGATATGATGTGTATGCTGAAGCTAAGGACTGTTTTAGACTCTGTTAGGTTTGTGTGAGCACAGAATGTCTGAACCCTTTGAGATATTACTTTAAAATAGTCAAATCTTGTCTTCTATTGTACTCAACATTTTGAAACCCATTTCTGAAATTACTGTTGAGTTACATTTGATTATAACTAAGTAATACTTTTACTACTTACAAGGTTACTACTTGGCTGGTTGCTAGGAGAATACTAAAGTGTTCTGGGAAACTTGCTAGGAGGTTACTAGTGTGTTGTGGGCAGTTGCTAGGGGAGGATACTAGGGTGTTCTGGGTGGTTGCTAGGAGTTATTTTAAGGTTTTTGGATGATCATTAGGAAGTTACTAAAGTTTTGGATGGTTGCAAGGTGGTTAGTGGTAGAAGTGGTTTCTAGTGTGTTGTGGGGAGTTGCTAGGGTGTTCTGATTGTTTTATAGGTTTGTTCAAGTCTACCCTAGGTTTAAACTTTAGACAGCACCACTATTAACTGTTTATCTCAGACCTCCGATAGATTTCTTCCTTATTGATCTTTGACATTTTTTCTTCAGATGATATCACCGCTGGTAATTTCCTACACCAAAGATATTAGTTATGTAAAGCAGTTTAGACACAGTTATGCTTTCAAACAGCAACAAATCTATGAACTACGTAAGATCAGGGGATCACCTATCAACATAATAGATTTTAATAACAAAGACTGGTCCAGAATCAGCACTTCAGAAAAGTGCTGACCTATTTCATAGATGTGTGGTTTGGTGCTGTTCTCTTAATAACACTTTCAGCCCTCTGTGGTTGCCCAAGACAAAACCTATGGGTGACGGTGTGTGTGAGAGAAAGAGATACTAGTGACAGGATATGCTGTGTTTAGAAACAGTACATTTGTACGTTGGGCCATGAGGTCTTGTTTAGTCCCAAATTTATCCAGAGCACTTTTGTTGATTTTTCTGAAAACACACAGGGTATATTTGGAAAGGGTTTTCCTCTGACGTTCAATCAGATGTTTATCCCCAGGCAAGTTACTTACTAAAGAAAAGAAAACACTCATCCATTCTCACATGAAAACCTTTAGTGTGTGAAAGGAATAAAGTTGTACAAATACATCAATAAGGTTTTATTTCTCACGGGCATTCTCTGTTGGTGGTGGCCAGCTTTGACCTGTTTCTTTTCTGTTATTGTATGAGAGAGATTGTGATATGCGTTTTTGTATCAAAACATCATGGAACAAGTAAAAAAATTATATATATATATATATATATATATATATATATATATATATATATATATATATATATATATATAATTGTAATATATATAATATTGCATCACAGCGATATCAACAAGTTGTTATACCCTGAAGACACTGTCACTGTTTCTTTTGCAGTAGAATTTTTTTTTTCTAAATGCAGAGCTGGTTTGAATTGCAATGGAGGGACGTTCCAGACAATCTTAAAGCTACTCAATCACCAAGCCAAATATTTGATAGGCTTCTCCCGCAGTCACTGAAGGGGCCTTTTCTCTGTCACTCATATATTTTTCATAAATGGTGTGGAGTCTCTCTCTGAATTTTGTTTTCTCTCATGAGATGTGCCATCTCAGATATTAAAGATATTAGTGTTAGTAATCTGTCACTATGAAAGATCCTTTAGCCTTGAAGCAGCAATATGGTATTTTGTTATTTACTTGATAGTCATTTTTCTTGCTGCAGGGTCAAAGTGTGTATCTGGTTGCACCATTAAATAAAATTCTACACCCCAAAATTACAATTTTGTAATTAATCACTTACGCCATGTCGTTCCAAACTTGAAAAGCTTTGTTCATCTTTGTTCATCAACAAATCAGCATATTAGAATGATTTCTGAAGGATCATGTGACACTGAAGACTGGAGTAATTATGCTGAAAATTCAGCTTTTGCCATCAAAGAAGTAAATTATATTTTAAATTATATTCAAGTAAATCTTTTAATTATTATTAAGGTATTAATGGAAGTATTTGATGAAGTATTTGTGTTTGTATTGAGATCTTTGAAATGAGTGCATATGTTGATAACCTGGCCAATAAGAGCACAATTTGAAACACTGTTTTCACGATCTGGTACTGTGTAGGAGACGAGGAGATGGAGGAAACCCAGAATGAATAGAGACTTTATTAACACCCAGGAACACACACATTAAAACAGGAATCGACTAACAATACTGTATGCTGGATATGAAAAAACACAGGGCTTAAATTATGGGATTCATCGCAGAAATAATAAGACAGACCTAGAACTAATGAACATAATCAGACATGAAGGAGAAACTAGGTCATGGGGAGAACATGGGGAGAAAAACAAAAAACACAGGAACACAGGACTGACAACTGTGTCGATCTTTTCTCAAACTCTTGAGGAGATATTTGTGAGATTACTGGGTTCTGTTTCACAAAAGGATTTAATCAGTTTCATCTCCAGTAAATCTCTTTGCTTTCTATGAGAAGCAATAGATCTCATTTAATATTTTTATTTCTTTAAGACTTTATTCTGAAACCGCCATCGGCCTCATAAATGTTAAATGTCTTATTAAACGTGTATTGAAGTAATATCCCGCTTGACACATTTTGTATTGGACTATGTCCCTTACTGCATCCGGATTGTTATTTCTGTGATTCTTTGAATGAAGAAAAGCTTGGAATCTGATCTTGGAGCATCACCGAGTTCAAGATTCTTTTCAGAGAGTAGAAAGGCAATCCAGGCTTATCATCCCCTCTGCTATTGTTGAGAAGAAGAAAAGCGTAAGAAATTTCCATGCCCTGTTTTTTTCTTTCTCTATCCATCTCCGCAAGTCTAGCGAGGCTGAATCTATACAAGGGAACATTAATTAAAAGGACATACAGAGAAGAACAGCACTGTGAGATAGAACCGTTCCTCTTGAATTTGGATGAGAAACTTTGACAGCTTTTTATCTTCGTCTCTGGCATACATAGCCACCCCCCACACCCCCATCCTTTTTCTTTTCTTCTTGAAGTTTGCGAGGGAGCCTTTTTTGCTTCTGTATATATCTACCTTCTCCAGCGTCATTAATTTGGTTTTATACATTTTATACACAAATATCCCATGTCTCACCTTGAGATGCCATTCAGGGCAGTTGTATTTAAGCCATGTACAGATTGTCCACCAGCTAATGGCCAAAATCAATTGGAAATGAGTTTAAATTACCTGATAGTTAATATGTATTACTTTTGTGAATATCTTACAACTTGTTACGTCCCCCAGCTCTGGTGTTTGTTGCTACACGTGTTTGAGTGTAGTGTCTCTTCCCCTCTTGATTACAGATGAGCCACACCTGAGCGGAGCCTGTTCTTGCGCTATAAAAGGCTTCCTGGATCATTTCTGAGCGCGCACCCCGAGAGTCTGCAGTGCACATCCGTGCTTGCTGGCTTTGAAAATTGCCGTTCAGCCGTCCACCCGGCAGTAGAAAACGTTTCGCGTTTGCAGTTTTTGTTTTGTTTTGTTTGCTGATTGTTAAGCAACCTTTCTAATATCCATTCTGTCTAAATAAAATCCCCTATATTATTGTTGATACGAGCTGTTCGGTGTGCGTCTCTCCTTTATGTTAAGGGTGGTGTCCGACCGCCCGTAACACAACTCTTTTGTGCCTTTTTCTGTCATTTTGGATCTTGACAGATTCAGTCCTCCATTCATTTAACTATAGTGAAAAGAGTAATTTTTTCAAATGTAAGTATTCTTCAAAAATTCACCTTATGTGTTCTACAGAAGAAAGAAAGTTTGGCATGAGGTGATTAATGACTGAATTTTCATTTTTGGATTGAACTATTCCTTTGACTCACATTTTCTTTGTACAGTGAAGAGTTGCCAGCACTAGAGCTTACCTATTAAAATATTTTTATTCTATCTATCTATCTATCTATCTATCTATATATATATATATATATATATATATATATATATATATATATATATATATATATATATATATGTGTATATATATATATATATATATATATATATATATATATATATATATGTATATACGTATATATATATGTATATATGGGTGGACACAGTTCTCTAATCTTTGTGTCTCTGGAAAACATGCTCTTAGCTTTTCAACTTTCCCTTATATTTACTCTCCCTCTCTTCCATCTATCTTTCTCTGCCCTAAAGTAAGACCTTCCTGAGGAAATGTAGCAACATTAAATGTTCTATTAACCCATCGCCTTGAGGGCCCTTAAATCAGCTCAGAATAAATCCCAGCATGAACTGAAATAAATAAATAAATGCACATGAAATATTAGAGTTGAAATGATTGTATTATGTGAAATGAAAACGGCTGTTGGTATGAAATATGAGAAGCAGCCAGAGACTTACCACGCCTTCAAAATAATCCAACTGAGGTGCGTAGACCAAAAAAAGTTTCCCAAAAAAGTGAAGAGCTTGAAAAAAGTCTGCACACTCAAACATCAATAAGTCACAAGCGAGATGAAAGCAATATGAGCAATTTACTGAATAAAAAAGGCAAATGTTTCCATCCATCCTTCTGATAGAGCTCCTGTACTCTTTAATTGGTGATTAGTCTTACCAATATACTGTAGACCACATGGGGATGAAATAAGATAAATGACAAAAGATGATGAACAAGTGATGGTCTCTCTCATTCTTTATGTATTCTGAATGTTGGTGCTAGTGACAGAATCCAGATTTATCAGGATATCCTCTAAGAAGAAACTGTTCTATGAAACTGTTTATCTTGCACATCTTGCACATCTCACATTCCACCTCAAAATCATCAGTGTTTGTTCAAATCCTCTTGATTCGAAGTAATTAACTAAGTAAGATATTTCTTCAGAGTAATGTAATGGAAACTTTTGGTATGCATGGACGATGCTATTTCGATCCATATGTTTTCTTTCTATACAGAGTTATAAATAAAGTATTGTCATCAACACCAACATAAGTATCCAAGAAACTGATCTTGTTCAAACTTGTTTCCATATTAAATTTGATCGTTGGAATAAAGTTGTTTAAATAATCAACAAAACGATCCAAATCATCATCCTGTCCAAATTAAAAAGAAATGTCATCAGTATAACATTTGTAAAAAATGTATTCCTGCTCCAAAAATGACATGGAAACAGTATGCATAATCTGACGTAAAATAGAAGTTCACCCATCTTATATTTCTCTTATCTTATCTATATATATATATATATATATATATATATATATATATATATATACACACAATCCCAATCACTAATATTGGGACCCTTGGTAAATATGAGCAAAAGTGGCTTTTGAAACTAAATCTGCATTGTTTATCTTTTTGATATTTCATAAAAAAAATTCTCAAAATTCTAACCAATCATAGAAGTAAAACACTTGAAATTGAAATTGGGGGTAAACTCACATTATGAAATAAATGTTTTTCTCCGATGCATGTTGGCCACAATTATTGGCACCCCTAGACATTCTTATGAGTAAAATATCTCTGAAGTATATTCCCATTCATATTTATAATTTTTTTTAGCACACCAGGGTGACTAGGAGCATGACATTCTCCATCTATGACTTCTGGTTCCACAGGATTATAAATATAAGGACACAAAGGCCAAATTACCTTAATCAACCATCACAAAGAGTAAAACCAAAGAATATAGCTCTTATGTGCAGAACAAGATTGCTGAGCTTCACAAAGTAGAAAGTGGCTGTAAGAAATAACTAAAGCATTTAAAATCCCCATTTCCACCAGCGGGGCAATAATTAAGAAGTCCGAGTCAACTAAAGATTTTACAAATCTCCCTGGAAGAGGACGTGTTTATATTGTCCTAATGCACAGTGATTGGCCAAAGACTCTCCAAGGATCACAGCTGGAGAATCGCAGATATTAGAGTCTTAGGGTCAGAAAGCCTTAAAATAATAATAATAATATTAATCAGCCCCTACATCATAACATGTTGTTTGGGAAGGTTTTAAGAAAAATCCTTTTCACTCATCCAAAAACAAACTCCAGCATATTCAGTTGTCAGGCATGATTGTAACTTCAAACGTAACTGTCTTCTATGGTTAGATGAAACAAAAAAAGAAGACATTTTTAGAAGCAAACCCAGTGCAAACAGTGATAAAAAAAAGTACCCCATGCCCACAGATACACAAGGGTGCTAATATTAGTGGTTTGCACTGCATTTGTGTATGTATTTGTGTGTAATGTTTTTGTGGAGACCTTGATTTTTTTTTATAATAGACACTTTAAAATAACAGCATTCATTTAAAATTTTAATAACACTATAAATGTCTTTACTTTCACTTTTGACCAATTTAACACATCCTTGCTGAATAAAGGTATTCATTTCTAATTTAAATTTTTTTTAAATATATATTTTTTATGTGTACAGTCGTGGCCAAAAGTTTTGAGAATTACATAAATATTAGTTTTCAAAAAGTTTGCTGCTAAACTGCTTTTAGATGTTTGTTTCAGTTGTTTCTGTGATGTACGGAAATATAATTACAAGCACTTCATACGTTTCAAAGGCTTTTATCGACAATTACATGACATTTATGCAAAGAGTCAGTATTTGCAGTGTTGGCCCTTCTTTTTCAGGACCTCTGCAATTCGACTGGGCATGCTCTCAAACAACTTCTGGGTCAAATCCTGACTGATAGCAACCCATTCTTTCATAATCACTTCTTGGAGTTTGTCAGAATTAGTGGGTTTTTGTTTGTCCACCCGCCTCTTGAGGATTGACCACAAGTTCTCAATGGGATTAAGATCTGGGGAGTTTCAAGGCCATGGACCCAAAATTTCAACATTCTGGTCCCCGAGCCACTTAATTATCACTTTTGCCTTATGGCACAGTGCTCCATCGTGCTGGAAAATGCATTGTTCTTCATCAAACTGTTGTTGGATTGTTGGAAGAAGTTGCTGTTGGACGATGTTTTGGTACCACTCTTTATTCATGGCTGTGTTTTTGGGCAGAATTGTGAGTGAGCCCACTCCCTTGGATGAGAAGCAACCCCACACATGAATGGTGTCAGGATGCTTTACTGTTGGCATGACACAGGACTGATGGTAGCGCTCACCTTTTCTTCTCCGGACAAGCCTTTTTCCAGATGCCCCAAACAATCGGAAAGGGGCTTCATCGGAGAATATGACTTTGCCCCAGTCCTCAGCAGTCCATTCACTATGCTTTCTGCAGAAGATCAATCTGTCCCTGATGTTTTTTTTGGAGAGAAGTGGCTTCTTTGCTGCCCTTCTTGACACCAGGCCATCTTCCAAAAGTCTTTGCCTCACTGTGCGTGCAGATGCACTCACACCTGCCTGCTGCCATTCCTGAGCAAGCTCTGCTCTGGTGGCACTCCGATCCCGCAGCTGAATCCTCTTTAGGAGACGATCCTGGCGCTTGCTGGACTTTCTTGGACGCCCTGAAGCCTTCTTTACAAGAATTGAACCTCTTTCCTTGAAGTTCTTGATGATCCTATAAATTGTTGATTTAGGTGCAATCTTAGTAGCCACAATATCCTTGCCTGTGAGGCCATTTTTATGCAACGCAATGATGGCTGCACGCGTGGTTAACATGGAAGAACATTGATTTCAAGCATCACCTTCTTTTTAACATGTCAAGTCTGCCATTCTAACCCAATCAGCCTGACATAATGATCTCCAGCCTTGTGCTCGTCAACATTCTCACCTGAGTTAACAAGACGATTACTGAAATGATCTCAGCAGGTCCTTTAATGACAGCAATGAAATGCAGTGGAAAGGTTTTTTTGGGATTAAGTTAATTTTCATGGCAAAG
>NC_081792.1:27854496-27941653 GCF_963082965.1 Carassius carassius
TACACCACTGTTACACCATATTTTCCAAACTTTACCACTTTTTTTTCTTCAACTACTATCTTAGAATAAATGAAAAATGTATAAAATAAATAAATAAATAAATAAATAAATAAATAAATAAATAAATAATAATAATAATAATAATAATAATAAATAATAATAATAATAATCATTGCAGGAAGTACTTAAAACAACAACATAAAAGCACAATAACATTTAATCAGCGTTCATACCTGGCACACCCATCTCGGCCTTCTCCAGACCCGGCCCACCCGCTCGCACCTTACAGGCTCCTCCTTCTCCCAGCGGGCCGACGGTGAACTGGAAGGGGCTTCCCGGCACGTGCTGCCCGCGGTACTTCACACTCACCGTGTGAACGCCCATCTCGTGAGGCACGAAGCGCACACAGTAGGTGTGATCTCCCACCGCCACCATCTCAGCCGCTTCGGTGGATCCTGACGGGCTGGAGACCTGCGCCGAGACGTCCTGGAGCTCGATTCCTGGGAGAACAGAGAGCGGTGGGACTGATGTCTGAGCTTTCTCAAGGTTTTTCAAGCAACATTCAGAGACGAGACTTACTGTGCTCGGGTTTTATTAAAAGGACAGTCATTATTTAATCACCTTCATGCTGCTTTCTACCATGCAACACAAAAAGACTGAAAGCAGCGTGAACATTTGTCTAAGCATCTCTTTTTGCTTTCAACGGAAGAAGAGCTAATTTAGTACTATTATATTATATTTATATAATTTTTTTGTTAATATTTAGAATTTTATTTATTCATTTATTTATTTTACATTTTATTTTTAGTTGAAGTTCTAGTAATTTTGTTAATTTGTTTTTGTAATTTTTAAACAATGCTCTGTGCAATGAGCAAAAAAAATTATATATATATTTTTTAATTTCACTTTAAAATTAAAAAATAAAATTATGTTTAACTATTAAATTTAAAATCCTAATTAGATTTAACTTTCACTTTAATTTTATTTACATTTATAGTAATTTTGTTGTGTTTTTGTAATTTATATTAGTTTTTTTAAGGAATACATGGTGTAATGAGCAAAAGACGACATGTAAAGATATTTCCCACCCTTTTAACAAGAAATAAAATGACATTAAAATATTTCAAATGTAAATCAGATTTTATTTTCATGTCATTTGAAGTTTTAGTAATTTTGCTTTGGTCATCTATCAGTTTTTTTTAAACACATCCTGTAATGAAGGTGTAAAAATGTCTCTTTTTACCTCGAAATAAAATTACAAAATATTAAAATTACAATGTGAAGTAACCACTCACAACTTTCATTACTAAGATAAAGTAACTTTGTTTGTAATGAGCAAAAAAGATGACATGCATATTTGCTCTTTAGATGTAGTTTATTTTTAGTTATTATAGAGGATAATTAACTATTTTTATGGAGTTGTAATGAGCAAAAAAGCAGCTCTGGTTCATGCAAACACAAACACACGTGTGTCAAAAGCAAGTGTGTTCTGCAAACCTCGAGGTCCACATGCGGCGTGTTTAAAACGCACCCTCCAGCCCTCCACAGGGCCTTCTCATGGGTGCCGTGCCAATCCTGGTCACCCACACTCTGCCCACGGTAAAGCCTGTCAACCCTGAGCTGCTCTGACCTTTGACCCCGAGCCGAATAGAGCAGTGGGAGCGATAGACGCCACATGAGAGCAACTCATGAGCCAAAGCCAGAAGAAACCAGATCACTGACAGTCACAGATGCAGAAAAGACAAGAAAGAAGACAGAAACAAGTGAAGAAAGACAAAGGACAGAACAAGCATTGCATCAGGCGAGAAAAACAGGAAAGTTGGGAAAAAGATAATAGAGTACAGAGGAAGCATGTCTGATATTTGTCAATTATATATGAGCTCAGAGTCGTTCAGGTGAATATGAGATGAAGTGAGGGTTTGTGTGGCCTGTGTTAGATCACCATTAACTCTCCATTACACCGTGGCCTCATTAACCAGGACAAGTCTCAAAAATCACTCATGGAAGCAGTTTTACTGGACAACTGAAGGCCTGCTCACACCAAGAGTGACGCGAGGATGACATGACATGCTCTTTTGCATTCTCTAATGTGAATCATAATGGCAAAGTTGTTCTTTTTTTTAAAATTGTGATCTAAAAATATGTCTTAAAACATGATAATGATACTGTTTGTCATGAAGTTACTGTAATATAGCATATCTATGTCGGGCTAACTAGAAACATTTTATTGGGTGTATTATTTTTATTTTTTATTTTTTTCAAAAAATATGCATCAAAGGTGAAATAATATGATAAATAAATAAAACAATAATTTAGAATTTTACAAATGGCATTCACATCTATCAAATATCCACCCAACTCTCATATAGAATCTTATTGGGTTAATTAATTAAAATGTGTGTATGTGTGTATAAATGTATATATAAACATAGGGCTGTATGATTTATGACTAATTTATTTGTTCCAAAGATAAAATTAAATTATTAAAAATATTAGAAATCCAAAAAATGAATAATAATAAAAAAAAAAATCATCATCCATCTAACCTACAAGTATCTTACTAGATATATATTTGTGCAAAAAGAAAAGAACATCTATACAAAATTTAAAATAAAATAGGATTGTTTATTACAATAAATGAATTGATTTCTGTCAAAAGGTAAAATAAAATTTCTCAATAAATAAAATTCACATCTAGTGTGAAACAATTTTACATTTGTAACAGTTTTTTGAATAATGTGACGTGCACTAGAAAATGACCAACATCATCTTGTTCAACACTGTTTGTGCTTGTTAGCAGTACTTTTCAAGAGAAACGAGGAGAAAACTGCTCTCTCTCACACAGTAACATATTTCAGACTACGCCAAGACTCATACTGGAAGTGATTTAGCAAACCGTCTCGCGCGCCAAGTGACACACTTCACATGAATGAGGCAGCGTTTCTGTCAGCGTGAGAGACGTGTGTGAGCATCTCCCAGCATGCACCGCTGACGTGACTGATGGAAAATCAAAGCAGACACTTCAGCACGGCCTGCATACGTCGTCTTGTTTCCAAGAGCCATGTGTTTTTGCTCGAGTATAGAGACTCGATGCTTGCTTTGCTTGACAGCAGAACAACAGCACGTTCATTTGTTTTGTGCTTTTGGTTGCCATTCCTGTCGGAGACTGAGCTACAGTGGGTTAAAAAAGCCAACAAACCAAGCCTTGTGACATAAAGTGGATGAAATGGTAAATAATTCACTCCTATTCTACTTTAAAACACGGGAATCTGAATCAGGATTCACAGAGTCTTCATTGAGTTGATATGAGGAAGTTTCATACCTGGGATCTTCAGGTTGAGATCACAAACACTTCCCACACTAGAGACTGAAGCGGCTTTCTGACGCCGAGTGATGCTCTCGCGGATACGACCGTCTCCGGTCACTTTCACGCTGAACGGACTTCCTGTGAACACAGAGATGCACTCAAAGTCACACAGAATGATGGGAATAAATGAAGTAGAATTCTCTGATGCTGATTAAGCATGCATTTATTTGATCAAAGAATACAGTACAAAACAGTACAATTGTGAATTGTTATTACCATTTAAAATAACTGTTTTCTATGTGAATATAAAGTAAAATGTAATTTATTCCTGTGATGCGCAGCTGTATTTTCAGCATCATTCCTCCAGTCTTCAGCGTCACATGATCTTCAGAAATCATTCTAATATGATGATTTACTGCTCAAGAAACATTTCTGATTATTATTAATGTTGAAAACAGTGCTGCTTCATATTTACGTGGAGACTGTGATACATAATATTTTTCAGGATTATTTGATGAACAGAAAGTTCAAAAGAACAGCATTTATCTCAAATAAAAATCTTTTATTAAATTTTGTAAACTAAGTGCATTTTCTGTCATCATACAGTATATATTGTGCAAAATGCTTAGTACTCAATTTTTTTATATTGTCTTTTGACAAATTACACCATATATATATATATATACACACACAACACACACACACACACACACACACACACATATATATATATATAAGGTGTGAATAGTAAAAAAAAATTATTATCTTAACTTAAAAAAAGTAGTATCTTTGTTTAATTGTTTTTTTTTTAAAGGATTCATTTATTTGTGCCCAAAAAAACATATACAAAATAAAATTGTTTCATTTATTACGATGAATTTATTTATGAGTCAAAAGGTTAAATTACTCATAAAATAATTAAATAATAGATAAAAAAAATAATAATTTAAATCTAGTGTGAAGCATTTTTTTTCTTTTAAAGAATTTAGTCACTTGCACTAGAAAATGACTAATATTGCACAATACGCTTAACACTTAATTCTGTATACTGTCTTTTGCCAAATAATCTCTGAACGGGTCAAATTACACTTTATTTGAAGCTCATTATAAATGATACACAAGGTTTGAATGATGCTTGAGCAGGAAAGTCTGTTCACCTGGGACGTGCTCTTCTGCAAATCTGATGGACACGATGTAGGTGCCCGGCTCGGTAGGACAATATGAGACGCCACAAGTGCCGTCCTCCATGTCCTCTGTCTGTATGTCCACCTTACTGGGACCCTCGATGGACAGCGCCAAACCACCGTACCCTACGAAGACCGTTATGAGACTCAGAACTGCCAGAGATTAGATGCATCATACTATTAATGTTAAGACATGCTACCTGAATGCATTATATAATAAATTAGACATTACTGATTACTATTGTGTTATTAATAAAATAACCTAATTAATAATTAAACAAACAAACAATAGTTATTAAACACATCTAATGATTCATAATATTAAAACAACAATTAAATAAAAAAAATATATACCAATAACACTAGTTGAATTAATTATTAAACAAATAATAATATTAATAATAGCTATTATTATGAAGACGATTATTATATTATTAAATTAAAAGATTAATAATTGTTGTAATTAAATATATAAATGTATACGTTGATGATGACTATTGAAATGAAGGAATTATGTAAATTATAAAGATGATATTTTTTTAAAAGCTATTATTAAAATTAATAAAAAATATTAACTATTATTAAAATTAATATATGGTGATTATTGTTGAAATAAAATTAATAATTGTCAAAATAATTGTCAAAATTAAATATATAAACGTTGATGATGATGTCAACGAAAATAGTAGCTATTACTATTAAAATAATAATAATAATACTAATAAGAAAGAAAGAGAGAAAGAAAGAAAGAAAGAAAGATAGAAAGAAAGAGAGAAAGAAGGGCAAAAAAAGGAAAAGAAAGATGGAAAGAAAGAAGGAAAGAGAGAGAGAAGGGAAAGAAGGAAAGAGAGAAAGAAAGAGGGAAAGAAGGGAAAAAAAGGAAAGAAAGAAAGAAAGAAGGAAAGAAAAGTAAAGAGAGAAAGAAGGAAGGAAAGAAAGAAAGATAGAATGAAAGAAATAAGGAAAGAGAGAAAGAAACAAAGAAGAAAATAAAGAAAGAACAAATGAAAGAAAGAAGGAAAGAAAGAAACAAGGTAAGAAAGAAGTAAAGAGAAAAAGAAGAAAAGAAAGACGGAAAGAAGAAAGAAGGAAAGAAAAAAGAAGGAAATAGAGAAAGAAGGAAAGAGAAAAAAGAAGGAAAGAGAGAAAGAAAGAAAGAAAGAAAGAATAAAGGAAAGAGAGAAAGAAGGAAAGAAAGAAAGAAAGAAAGAAAGAAAGTTCTATCATTAGCTGACGGTAGCCATTGACTTGACTATGAAAGTTAATGGCTACCGTCAGCTGTTTGGTAACCAACATTCTTCGTAATAAACTCTGTTCCGTTCAACAGAAGAAGGAAACTCACAGAGGTCTGGAACAATCTGAGGATGAGTAACTGATGACTGTCCCTTTAAAGTGTTTCTCACCAGCTTCTCTGGTGTCCACCACGAAGTCAGCCGTCTGGAAGGTGCGCCCCTCCACCAGCCCCTGACCGAACACCTTGACCCTGCGGCCGTCTCCGATCTCAGACTGGACCACCGTGATGGTGATGGGGCTGTTAGCCACGTGCTGGCCGTTCTTCTTGATGCTCACCAGGTGCTCTCCGACTTCTCTTGGGATGAAGGAAATGCCTGAAGAGGAAACGACCAACCATGTGTCATCAAAACCAAAGTCCCAGTCGGCAGGAAGAATCAGGCACATCTTCCAGACCTACCGATGTGATTGTTGGGCTGCCTCTTGAGCAAACAGGGCTCATCGCGGCCAGAGGGGGCTTTGATGCTCGCCGTGAGCAGACTGAGATCCGTCTCGAGGATATCCAGAGAGAAATCTGCAGCGGAGCCCAGCTTTACCTGAGACTTCCTCTTATTGTCCTCTGAAGAGACCAAGAAGATCAATGCATGTTAAGATCTTACTAGAGAAGTCAAGTATTAACTACAGTAGATAACTGCACCGTAACGGTAAGTTCCTTTACTACAAACAGAGAAGAACTGTAATCATGTCATTTTACAGTAAAATACTTTACAGTGGATAATAAACATAAAATGACATTCCCAGAATTCCCAGTGTGACACTTCACATCTGATGGGTTTTTTACTGTTTACTTCTTAGATTTTTCTTATTAGTATAAGCACATTAGGGATTAAATGAACAGTTGATGGTGTTTTGTATTTGTGTATCTTCTATGTATTTAAGAATTCAGTAAAGATGATGATGACAATAATAATAAGTGAATACATTTTACAAAATAAATAACAATAGCTATTATTATTAGTAGTATTATTTTAAATAAAATGAATAATAATAAAATATATATATATATATATATAACGATAATGTTATCGAACTAACGAAAGATTAATCAATAAAGTAGCTTATTTTTATTACAATTATTATCATCATCATTAATAATTTATCATTAATTAACTATTATTAAATAATACGCAAAAAACTAACTTAATAACAATAGCTATTATTATTATTATTATTAAATTAAATAAATAATTTTTTAAATAAATATATACATAAAATGATAATAGTTATCGAATGAAGGAAAGATTAATCAATAAAATATTATTTTTATTCTAATTATTATCATCATCATTAATCTTTTATCATTAATTAACTATTATTAAATAATAAGCAAATAACTAACTAAATAATAGCTATTTTTATTATTATTAAATTAAATAAATAATTATTAAATAAATATATACATAAAATGAAAATAGTTATTGAACAAATTAAAGGTTAATTGAGAAAATAAATATTATTTTTATTATTATTATCAGTAATTAATTATAAATCATTAATTAACTGTTAATTTACATAATAATAAACATTACAAATCTATTATCATCATACAATAAAATTAACAATTATAAAAACTTTATAAATATTATAATAACAGTTTATCGAATGAATGAAAAATAAATAAATAAATAGCTATTATCATTAATAATAATAAATAAAATAACTAATAAAATAATAACAACAACAAAAATAAATATTATTATTGTTATTTATTATTAATAATAATAATAATAATAATAATAATACATAAAAATAAATGAAATATATACAAACTATAGCTAGTATTAATGAATTAATATTTACGTGTGTTACTATGCTGGAATTTTTGTATTTGTTTATCTTCTATATATTTTTTTGTAATCTTTGTCTTTGATTCATCAGGTGTCTTTCTCTACTCGAGCTGTGCCTTTTTTTAGTGGTTGTCAGTATTTTATAAAGGATTTTATAAATGGATTTTAGTACTTCAATAGGTCGGTAAATAATTTATATTATATGTTAATGAAGTAAGTTTTTCCAAAATGTTCCCAATTTTACTACATGTTCCCAGTTTAATTGCTGTAAATGAGTTGTTATTTGTAAAAGAGTTGTTATTTTTTTTAACCCTTCACCTGTGATCCTGGCGGTGAAGGGGCTTCCTGCGATGTGTTTGTCATTGTATCTGACGAGTATATTGTAATCTCCAGGCAGCGTGGGCAAGTAGGAAACAGTGCAAGTGCCATCTTTATTGTCCACACAGTTGATCTCAGCCTTGGATGGACCTTCAATGGCCAAATCAAGGCCGCCTGATGCAAAACACAAAACAACCAACAGAGTTTTCAGAGAAATGTAATTTACTGTATATGGCCTGTGCAACCATGACGTGTTCATACACACCATCAGACGCATCTTCGGTGTAGATTGTGAACACTGCAGTTTTATTGGCAGTCCCAAAAACCAGTCCCGGGCCGTACGCTGACACATTAGCACTGCTGGAGCTGTTGACGTAGAACTGCAGAGGACTCTCTGATACGAAAACAACACAGACAGACATACAACTGAATGGAAACTTTATAATGAGGCGAAGCAGGTGCTGAACATGAATGTTTGGAGAAGTAGAAATTATTCGCAGAGGTGTTTTTATAATTAAATGCCATATACGTTTATATGTGAAATCTCCTTTTTTCCTTTAAGTTAACAGCATTTGTGTGAACTTCACAAATAAATGCCTTGATATGTTTCACCCCACAATAGAAACACAATAAATCGTTTTGGTTTTTTTTTGGAAAAATTAAAATATGCATATTATATGTAGAAAATAAAATACAAATTTGTGAAATTAAAATTACATTTGGCCTTTGATTACCAGGAACATACAATATCCTTTTAAAATAATTTAAATAATATAAGTATTTTTTTCTTTTTTGGATGAAATATTACCTAGAGATTTTTTTGTGAGATTAACAGAGAAATCTGGAATATTTACAATAATATTAATATATTAATTATATTAATATATTACAAAATTGCCTTCATTTTGTATGTCTTTGTCTGTGTTGTTTGTTTATAGGTTGCAAATATATATGTTTTGCTGCTTATTTGCAAATAAGAAAACCTAATAAAAATATTTACTTGATTTAAAAAAAATAAAATAATGGGTAATATTTTTGTATATAAGTATATTTTTTTTTATAATTAAATGTATTATTATTACTTATATATTTATTATTTATTATGAGAAACCAACAAAAAAGTTATTTATTATTATTATTATTATTATTATTATTATTATTATTATAAATTGATAAAATAAAATAAAATAAAATAAAGAAAAATATTTAAAGGAATATAAACAAACAAAGTAAAATAAAAAAGTTACAAAAAAATAAATTAAATATAAAATAGAAATATTGAAAAATCAAGCAAAACAATCTGTCTTTGTCTGTGTTGTTAGTTTATAGGTTGCAAATATATATGTTTTGTTGCTTATTTGCAAATAAAAAAACCTAATAAAAATATTTAATTGAAAAACGATATTTTTATAAAAATAATGGGCAATATTGTTGTATACAAGTAAATAATTTTTTAGAATAAAATGTATTATGATTACTTAAATATATAATGAGGAACCAACAAAAATTTTACAAATAATAATAATAAATTAATAAAACAAAATAAAATAACGATTTCTAAAAAAAAAAACAAGAAACAAAGTAAAATAAAAAAAGTAAAAAAATTAATAAATAAAATATAAAATAAAAATATAGAAAAATCATGCAAAAAATTCTGTTTAATCAGAATCTGGATAACCTCATGTAGACATGTAGACACTCCTAACAACTCTATAACACATCCTTCCTGCCTTATATGGAGAAATGAACCCATGAGAAGAGGCTCGACTCGCACAATCATGTGATATTGACTGAGGTTTCTGATGGCACAAAACACCAAACTCCAGCCTTAAAACAAGCACCTACATGAGGATCTGCAGCAACACAAGAGCTCCTCACAGATTCCTCACGGCTGAAGTCACCCTGAGATCTTTCACCACGCTAAATAAATCAGCCAAAATCTACTGAAAGGTGAAGCCTTCTCAACCTTCACCCAAACGCTCCCATGCAGCTCTGGGACTGAACTGAAGGCCTTAAAACAAATCCTGACAGCACATTCATTTATCACACTCACTCTCACGCACACTTATGCACCTTTGTTCCAGAAGCTAGTATTAAAGGGTTAGTTCACTGAAAAATTAAAGTCGTGTCTTTCTGAACCCATATGACTTTTAATCTTAAGCACAAAATGAGATGTTTAGCAGAATGTCCAAGCTCTTTCCTGTGCAACAAAAGGTCACTATATGCTTTCATAATATGGAAAATTGCAGCAAAATCAGACTAAGGAACTCATTCGGGTTGAAGGTGAGCAAAATATGAGATTCTGTTTTTGTGTAAAATAATTCATAAAAAAAAAAAACATTTGTATAGAAAAGAAATGGGAATTTAAATGAAAATGTATATTTATTTTCTAACAAAAATGAAAAGAAAAAGAAAAGTAAGCCTTTTTTTTGCAGTGTGTTATATTACCAGAAAATTATTTTTTTTAAATAATTTAAATCATGCTTTTGAATCAATTTGAATATTTCATAAACTGCCAAAAAAGAAAAAAGAAATAATAGAAAATTTAATGAAATTTATATTTCTTTCCTAAAAATAGACACAATTTCGCCGTTTTATTCCAATCAAGATTTTTTTGCATTCTGATATAATACCACAAGTTATACTTTTAAAATAATTTAAATTGATTTAATTTTACTGTGATATACCACCAGAGAGTTATAAAGCTTATGTAAGTTTAAAAATAATTGTATTTCCTTCTAAAAAAAAGTTTGTTGTTTCATAAAGTAAATATAGTAAATAGATATTTCAATTTCTTAAAAAAAGTTATAAAAAAAATTAGGCCTATTAAGATTTTTTTGCAATGTGATATACCAGAAAGTTTTAACATATAACATACTGTTAAAATATTTTAAATTCTAATTTTTAAACAGTTTAAACAATTTCTTTTTTTCTCCTTTGATTTGGGGTGAAATAAAATAATTAATAAAATGTATATTAAATGATATTTATAAGATTTTATTAAGGTAACAGTTTATATTAGCAATAATAATAATAATAAGAGACAGCAGTTTATGTTGTTGTATTTTGAACAGATGGTGTCTGGTGTCTGACCTGGGATGTGTGTCCCGTTGTATTTAATGTGCATTTCATGGAGTCCAGCCTCTGTGGGCGCGTACTTCACTGTGACTGTCCCGTCTTTGTTGTCCATGATCTCCGGTCGAGCGGTTTTACCGGACGGCATTTGAACCTCACCTGAAGACAAACACTGAGAGATTAGACTATGGTTTTTGAACAAATAAAACACTTCTAGTGTGAAACGCCTTATCAATGTCACAAAATATAAAATGTCAAGTAGGACAGATAGATAGATAGATAGATAGATAGATAGATAGATAGATAGATAGATAGATAGATAGATAGATAGATAGATAGATAGATAGATAGATAGACAGATGTTTAAAAATAATTTAATGCTTCATGGCAGTTTTTTTTGTATTGTATTTTTGTGTTAATAAACAAATAAATAAATAAACAAAAGTTGTAATATACATTATTTTGCATTACAGTAATGAGAATTTGGAGAAAGTAGACTTATAGTTACATGAAAAAAAAAAAAAAATATATATATATATATATATATACTAAAAAAAATTCATGATCCTATTAAATGTTTTTTTTTTTTTTTTGGTTTCACAAAATCTGTTTCAAACTAAACACAGTCAATAAGAGTTCTCTTAGTGCAGCGGCTCCAGGTGTCTTCTGCAGTCTCTCACCTGTGATTTCCCCCTTCCTAAAGGTGAAGGGGATCACCATATCGAAAGGCCTGTATCCCGTCCCGTTCACGCTGTTGGCAGGATTATACCCCCCATCTGTGACCTGTGAGGCAGAAATCTGAGTAAATGAGAGCGGATGCTACAAACACATCCGTTACAGCGGCCTGTCAAACATTTCCACGGTCAGTCAATCTGTGTGATCCATTCTGAAAGCCACAGACATACAGCCCAGTGATTCAGCCACAGCAGAAGACAAACGTGTGTTAGACACGAAACGCTGGGAGAACCCCCAGAACACCTGACAAACCAAAGCGGCCTGGAAGAGAGAGGAGAAAAATCCCCCAAACCATGGTAAACATCTGAGAAATAAGAAGAATGATAGTGTGCATAGAAGAAACATGTCGAGACATCAGATAAACGACAGCAGGAGGATGACACTTTCTCTTTTATCCTATTTCACCTGGAGGGAATGAGGTCATCACTACCATGAGACTCACAACTGTGTGTTAATCTATCAGCACCCAATCAAAACCTAGCCAGCTGACTAACTAGACAAACACTATAAAGCTCTCTAATACGTTTCATTTCAGTGTCTTCTAAGTGTCCTTAGCTAAGAAGGCAACCCAAGAATTACTAAATGCATCCTAAATTATGAATAAACCATACAATACCGACAACAATCATTAAAAATAGTTACATATAAATAAATTGTACTGTTTTACGTATACTACTGCTCAAAGATTTGAGGTTGGTAAGATTTCTGTTGCATTTATTTGATTAAAAATACAGTAAAAACAGAACAAAAATTGAAATATTATTCGAATTTAAAATAATTGTTTTCTACTTGAAAAGATGTAATTTATTTCTGTGATCAGTGTCACGTGGTCTTCAGAAATCATTTTAATATGCTGATCTGGAAACATTTCTTATTATCGATGTAGAATTTTCGTGGATATGGTGATACATTTTATCTTTCAGGTTTCTTTGATGAATATAAAGTTCAAAAGAACAGGATTGATTTGAAATAGAAATCTCTTGCAACATTATAAATGCCTTTACAAGCATTTTTGCTTAATTGAATGCCTCGTTGTGGAATAAGAGTAATAATTTCTCAAATGTTTGTGAAAAGTAGTGTATATTTTTAAAGCCGAGAGTCTCAAGCGTTTAAAAGATCTACTTTGTGGTTTTGGAAATGATGTCTCTTAAATTTTATGAATTAAACTACATGAGGGCTGGAGAGTTCTGCACAGACTGAGGTTAATGTCTGTGTCTGACCAATTTAAAACTGGCGTCTGCTCCAAACAAAACTAGATCAGTTTAAACACGCAGGCGTTGAGTTTCCCTCTGCTTCTGTAATCAGTGCAGCGCACCAGAGTGTGCTCAACAACTCCATTCATTCCCTGCAAAAAATAATGCTAGAGTGGACAAAGATGAGAAGGAACTGAACAGAAACCCCGTTAAACAAAGGACAGACATCAGGACAGAGAGGTGACCGGCTGGAAGCTGGAGTTCAGTGCAAAGGCTGAAAGAGAGCGAAGGGTGACGGGGTGAGACGTGTGTCTTTGTACCCAGGGCTGGAAGCCGACGCCTGGTGCTGCCTTTTGCTGCTGAACTGACTGCTGCTGCATCATGGGAACTTCATCTGTTGCCTGGGAAATGATATGTATGGACATGAAGTTTCAGATGCATGAGGAAAACAAAGAGAAATACTCAGATGCACATAGCAGATTGGGCAAATCCTGTTGGAAATGAGTTGTTTCTGCCGCGGTGGTTACAGAACTCCAGCAGGCAGATACTGAAGCTACAGAAGGGTTAACAGTACAGTATAACTGTAACCAAGTCAAGCAGTTTACATAAACGTCTGTTGTCACACCTGAGAATGTAGGGCTGCACAATTTGGAGAAAAATCTAATGCAATGTTTCTGTTAAAAACTGTGGTTGTGATTAAAATAAAAAAATAAATAAATAAATTGTAGTCCAGAACCGTGTGATTATATATTAATATGACTATGAAATAATAATAATAATAATAATAATAATAATAGTCATTGATATAAAATTACAAAGTTTTTGGCCAAACTGTGCAGCAATTAAAAATAAAAACAATAATTAATTTTATATATATATATATATATATATATATATATACATTTTTTAATTGTACTGTAAAAAATTTCTCAAATATTTGATTTTTATTTTACAGTAAAATATATTATTACTAATAATATTTTTATTCTAGAAATAGTTTAATTTACTAATTTTATTATTAATAATACTAATACTAATAATATTTAATAATCATATTGATATATAATACCAGCATTTTATGCCAAACTGCGCAGCAACTGAAAATGAAAAAAAAAAAACAATAGTAATAATAATACAGATATAAACAATATATAATATTTAAAGTTTAGATATTATATTAAATTACACTAGTAATATTTCTTATTGTTTAATAGTTTTATGTACTACTACTACTATTACTACTAATGATACTAATATTAATTTTGTGATATTATTTACTAATATTACTAATAACATTTTATTATTATTATTAATAATACAACTATTAAACAAAATAAGGAATATTACTATTATAATACATTTTACTGTAAAATAAAATAAAGTATTAACATTTTACAGTAAACCTTTAACTTTTAAATTCAAATACCTTAAACGTTGCATGTATTTAATTAAATCGCAGCCATATCATCCATTTATCATGCCGCTCTCTGAGGATGCATGATGTTTTTAATTGTGTTATGAATTACGCTTTGAGACGGTCAGGAACACAAAGGTGCATTAAATCGAGCTTGCATTGCTTGGAGCGTTTGCGTGCATGTTTCAGGTCTAAATCAAAACCTTACTGTAACGTCACGAGACAAGAAAACATTAATGAAAAGAGTGCGATCATTTGTCTTGATAATGCAAAGAAACTACATCTTAATGCAAGAATACGAGCTAAACAATGAACTCCAGATGAGGATATGATGACAAAAACACACACTGAACCTTTCAAACCGGCCTGTATCTATTCCAGTGCCTTATAACATCAAGTCTAATCTTTAAAAAAATACAAAAACTCAATATGGTTCTCGTTAAGAGCAAATGTTATCAGCGCTTGCTTCTCACCATGACTTTGAAGGGGCTCTTGGGGATGTTCTCCCCTCCAAAGCGCACGTAAATCACGTACGTCCCGGGTTTAGGAGCTGTGTAGAAGATGTCAAAAGTCCCGTCTTCATTCTCGATGACTTCAGCTTCTACTTCAGTGCCGTCTGGAGTGAGGATTGTGCAGGAGACCTTGCCCTTCCCCGCTCCTTTAGTGTTCACCACGAACCCGACCTCCTCTCCGATGCCGATGGTCGGCCCAACGCCAGGTCCTGAGGACACACAGATCCCAATGCATGGGTGAAGATCTACTAAAGGCCTGTTTTTGGAGATTTGACTCCCATTACAGAAATTTGGTGAAATCTGAGAGTGCTCTGATTTAAAAGCTTTTGACAGATTTTGAGGTCAGTTGTTATTGTGGCGAAACATGTTTTGAATATATGTTTTTTTCTCCTACTTATCTGTCAAGTTTAGTCAAGATTTATAAATATATCAATTATTAATATTCAGCACAAATTAGTATTTTGACCTTCTATTACGAAAAATACTAGTAGCTCAAGAGGACCTGAAATCTAATCTTTGTGTTCACACTAAAAAGCATTTCCAAAAAGAAAACCCAAACAACATGTGGTTTGAATCATAAAAAGAGGTAATATTACCTGTGACTGTACACTTGCTGGCGTCTCCTGTAGCGGTCACTCTCACTCTATAAGGAGAAGTCGGGATCTCGTCTCCGCCGTACTTGATCACAATAGTATAACGGCCAGCCTTATCCGGCACGTAAGACACTTTGTAGGTTCCATCGCCGTTGTCCTGAATGTTGGCTTTCTTGGGTTTCCCATCCTGATCCTGAAACACATGAAAAACCAAATGAGATGAAAACCTCCATCCACCTGGAACAGAGACGGCGAGATCCTCAGATGAACCGAGGAGCAGTTTAGAAATTCATATATTAAAAAATGCTTCATGATATATTACTACATACTACCTTTTTATATAAAAATGTATATATACTGTATATATATATATATATATATATATATATAAAATATTAAGTTGATATTATACAGTATTTTTAAGTATATAATAATTATAATTTTAAATAATTATAATTTTTATTTTTAAATATACTGTATAATAAATTATTACAATATAAAAAAATACTAATAATAATAATAATGCAATATAATTTAAAAATTATAGAATGTAATATTAAGTTAATATCATACAGTATTTTTAAGTATATAATAATTATAATTTTAATTAATTATAAGATTTTTATAAAAATATACTGTATAATAAATTATTACAATATTAAAAATACAAAAAATACTAATAATGCAATATAATTTTTTAATTATAGAATGTACATAATTTAACATTTTAATTTTTATACAAAAACAATCTACAATAAATTAAAATATAATTTTAAAATACTAACAATTCTAAATCATGTTACTAATAATGTAATATAATATAAATTGTATAATATAATATTGTATAAAAATATACAATAACTTTATAAATATACAATAACTTTATAAGTATTTATAAAATACTACCAATAATATAATATAATATAATATAATATAATATAATATAATATAATATAATATAATATAATATAATATAATATAACATAATATAATATAATATAATATAACACATAGACCTACAACCACCAATCAAAAATAATAATAATTGCAGAATAATAAAATAGTTCACCGGAGCAGTTATTCAAAAGATAAAATAACAAGAGAACGATGCATGAAAGACATCTTTTGCAATATGCTAATACAACCCGAATTCCGGAAAAGTTGGGACGTTTTTTAAATTTTAATAAAATGAAAACTAAAGGAATTTCAAATCACATGAGCCAGTATTTTATTCACAATAGAACATAGATAACGTAGCAAATGTTTAAACTGAGAAATTTTACACTTTTATCCACTTAATTAGCTCATTTAAAATTTAATGCCTGCTACAGGTCTCAAAAAAGTTGGCACGGGGGCAACAAATGGCTAAAAAAGCAAGCAGTTTTGAAAAGATTCAGCTGGGAGAACATCTAGTGATTAATTAAGTTAATTGATATCAGGTCTGTAACATGATTAGCTATAAAAGCTTTGTCTTAGAGAATCAGAGTCTCTCAGAAGTAAAGATGGGCAGAGGCTCTCCAATCTGTGAAAGACCGCGTAAAAAAATTGTGGAAAACTTTAAAAACAATGTTCCTCAACGTCAAATTGCAAAGGCTTTGCAAATCTCATCATCTACAGTGCATAACATCATCAAAAGATTCAGAGAAACTGGAGAAATCTCTGTGCGTAAGGGACGAGGCCGGAGACCTTTATTGGAAGCCCGTGGTCTTCGGGCTCTCAGACGACACTGCATCACTCATCGGCATGATTGTGTCAATGACATTACTAAATGGGCCCAGGAATACTTTCAGAAACCACTGTCGGTAAACACAATCTGCCGTGCCATCAGCAGATGCCAACTAAAGCTCTATCATGCAAAAAGGAAGCCATATGTGAACATGGTCCAGAAGCGCCGTCGTGTCCTGTGGGCCAAGGCTCATTTAAAATGGACTATTTCAAAGTGGAATAGTGTTTTATGGTCAGACGAGTCCAAATTTGACATTCTTGTTGGAAATCACGGACGCCGTGTCCTCCGGGCTAAAGAGGAGGGAGACCTTCCAGCATGTTATCAGCGTTCAGTTCAAAAGCCAGCATCTCTGATGGTATGGGGGTGCATAAGTGCATACGGTATGGGCAGCTTGCATGTTTTGGAAGGCTCTGTGAATGCTGAAAGGTATATAAAGGTTTTAGAGCAACATATGCTTCCCTCCAAACAACGTCTATTTCAGGGAAGGCCTTGTTTATTTCAGCAGGACAATGCAAAACCACATACTGCAGCTATAACAACAGCATGGCTTCGTCGTAGAAGAGTCCGGGTGCTAACCTGGCCTGCCAGCAGTCCAGATCTTTCACCTATAGAGAACATTTGGTGCATCATTAAACGAAAAATACGTCAAAGACGACCACGAACTCTTCAGCAGCTGGAAATCTATATAAGGCAAGAATGGGACCAAATTCCAACAGCAAAACTCCAGCAACTCATAGCCTCAATGCCCAGACGTCTTCAAACTGTTTTGAAAAGAAAAGGAGATGCTACACCATGGTAAACATGCCCCGTCCCAACTATTTTGAGACCTGTAGCAGAAATCAAAATTGAAATGAGCTCATTTTGTGCATAAAATTGTAAACTTTCTCAGTTTAAACATTTGCTATGTTATCTATGTTCTATTGTGAATAAAATATTGGCTCATGTGATTTGAAAGTCTTTTAGTTTTCATTTTATTAAAATTTAAAAAACGTCCCAACTTTTCCGGAATTCGGGTTGTATGTGTTACTCTCAGATCCTTATTCATCTTTTCCATTGTCAGTCAGAAACTAAATCTAAGTGTGATTTCACAGTCTGTTGGCTGACTGAAAACATTCAAATCGACCTCAAGAAATAAACGTGACTCCACTTCTTGAAGAGGAAGCTGAGACTGGAGACGTCAGGACTCACAGTGATCTGCACAGACAGCTGGCCCTCGCCGGCGTCTTTGGCGTCGATGGTGAACTCGACCGGGAAGCTGGCCGAGAGGCCGGTGGTGAGCCCGGGGCCGCTGGCACGCACCTTACTGGCATCATGAGTGGGCTGAACACGCAGCTTGAAGGGACTGAAAGACACATTTGAAGGATTGGTTTGATCTAGTGAACGCTAGCACTCACAGCCTGAGTGAATCTGACACCAGTACCTGTGTGGAACTTCCTCGTCTGCGTATTTGACCGCGACGGAGTACGAGCCCTCGACCGACGGCGTGTAGGACACTGTGTGTGTGCCGTCACCATTGTCTGTGACTTCAACTGCTTCGGCTCTACCTGCAAACAACAACAACAACCCAGTTATATGATCAGTCTGCCTTATTTACGAAGTGACAACTGCTACGATCACAGAATATTAAACATGCCTTATAGTGAGGATGATTCAACAGCACACTTCAGTTAGAAACGTGTCGCATGAAGTTGACAGATAATTAATAAATAAATAAAAATCAATCACATTTAAGAATATACTGTGCAGCAAGCTAGTATTCAGAACAAAGCAAAAAAACAACTATAAATTAAAAAAATATATATAAATAAATACATAAATATATATGTGTGTAAGCGTACTGTAGATAAATATTTTAAATAAACATTTAAACCAAACAAATAGTTATTATGACTATTAAATAAAGTGTTAACATAGATTCTGTGCAGTAATGCTAGCATTTAATTCAGAACAAAATAAAATACAAATTAAAGTGTTAACATATATTGCACTTTTTAATGCAGAACAAAATAAAGCTAAAAAAATATTAAAAATGAATAGTTTTTACATATATACTGTGCAGTAAGCTATTATTTAATTCAGAACAAAGCAAAACAAAATACTATGAATTAAATCAATGAAAATAAATAAAGACATATATATATATATATATATATATATATATATATATATGTGTGTAAGCATACTGTAAATAAATATTTTAAATAAATATTTAAACCAAATGAAAAGTTTTTATTATTGAATAAAGTGTTAACATACTGTAGATAATGTGCAGTATGCTAGCATTTAATTCTAAACAAAACAAAATAAACATTAAAGTGTTTACATATATTGCACTTTTTAATGCAAAACAAAATAAAACTAAAACAAAGCCTTAAAAATGTATAGTTTTTTACATATATACTGTGCAGTAAGCTGGTGTTTAATTCAGAACAAAGCAAAAAAATACTATAAATTAAATAAATAAAAATAAATACATAAATAATTGTAAGCGTATACAGTCTAGTACAGTGGTTCCCAACCTTTTTCCTTTTGTACAAAATACAAAATAATTATACACAGTTCACACACATATATTATGCAAACACAAACTTTTATTTTGGATGCAATTAATTTTTTTCCCAGCACTAAAATATATATATATAAGGGTGTAATGGTTCACAAAATTCACAGTTCGGTTCGATACGATACACTTGTGTCACGGTACGGTTCGGTACGTTTTGGATACAGCAAAAAGAAAGAAATGCCAGAGAAATTTCCTTGATTTCTTTTTTTTATATTAAAACTAACATAATAAAGTGTGATAATTTTTACTTTGAGTAATTCTGGAGCTATAATTGATTCTTCTTATGAGCATATAAAACAAAACAGTTTCTTGGAAAAAATGAAATTGTAGTAGTTATAAACCAAGGTTTATTTTATTTCAGATTAACATTTGAGGGCAGCAATTGTATTCATAATGTCAAAATAAAACCTACGTAATGTTACTTGAAGGCATTATAGTCTACTATTCCTGCCAAACTTTCATGGTTTCGGTTAGTGTTACTACAATAAATCCATGGTGAATGTTGCAGATCTGGACACTGGATAGTTCATTCACGACACAATGTTTCTTCCTGGTTTCCACGCGCTGTTTGATCCGTTAATAACGGAGAAATGTGAATGTTTCTCTCTAGATCTCGCAGCGATGTTATTACTTCTGTGGCAAATTCAAATGCTTTCTTTACTGGATCTCTTATTAGCGCTTGTGTAGTAACAGCGTCGCATGATCACGATCGGCTCGCGCTGCACTGGTCCAAACTGATAAACGGCCCGTCAACCACACAATAACGAGCAGTTTCGTTCCGCTTGCATTATGTTTGCCATTTGATGTTGGGCACTGTTGTGGTCGCGTCGGCGTCTCTTACATTATGAGCGCGCTTGCCACGCGCAACGCGCCTACATTTGAAATAACGAAATTGTAATTGAAATTGGCATTGTTAGCATATGATTTTTTTGAAACTTTGAAAAAATATTTTTAGATAAAATTATTAGTAGAACATTTTATGCATCATTATTCACCTCAAAGCATATCCGCTCCCGCGCCCCCCCTGTGAACTCTGGCGCCCCCGCGGACCCCAGGTTGGGAACCAATGGTCTAGTATGATAGTATTTAAGAGCAAAGACAATAAATAAATATTTAAAATAAATATTTTAACCAAATAAATGGTTATAATTAATAAATAAAGTGTTTACATATATTCTGTGCAGTATTCTAGCATTTAATTTTGAACAAAATAAAATAAATATAAAAGTTTATACATAAATTGCACTTTTTAATGCAGTACAAAATGAAACTCAAAAACAAAGCCTTAAAAATTAATAGTTTCTACATATATCCTGTGCAGTAAGCTGGTGTTTAATTCAGGACAAGATAAATACATAAATAAATAGAATGTTTACCTAAATGCTCTGCAGTATGTCAGTACTTTATTCAGAAAAATGAATTTTTAAATAATAAAAAAAGCCCAACTAAAAGAAAAAAGGCGGTGTGATTTCATGCATGTTTGTACCTTTAGGTCCAGTCACAGCCACAGAGAGAGGAGCAACACCAGCTTTACTGCAGTCTACAGTGAAGGATTGTGGGATATTAGCTCTCACTCCAGAACCGACACCAGGCCCAGAGATCTTCACCTTCCTGGAGTCAACAACATCCTTCACCGGCACTTTAAACGGGCTTCCTACAACGCAAACAAAAATAAACACTTTCCAATTCAGACATTGACTCCATGCATGCTCATGCAATTCAAATGGAGCTAGAATAAGACAAGGCGGATAAATAAGATTTACACAGAAAACGGGTGAGAAGTTAAACAAAATAAGTCAATGACAAGTAACAACAAGGCAATAATGACAACTAAAGCAAGGTTTTTATATATTGTCGTTTGCAGAAACAGGTTGCCACAATCCTTTGATTCACGGCTTCTTACGTATTCGGTTTCCACAAGCCTGTAATCTGATAACCCAACAAGTCCTCTAAAATATTGCTCTTGTAACTTCTATAGACTTGATTTAAACAATCTGGAAGCGGCATCCATGTGGGAGATTCGCACTATGTGGTCTTGGCACGGCGAATGTTTTCAATGAAACGCGAGCTCATAACGTCCAGCAGAGAGAATGTGCTTCTGCTCTTCTCAGATGCGCGGGATCTCGTTTCCCGGGTGTAATACTAATGAAAACAAATTTGAGGCATAATTCAAGTAGTTTTGCAGGGGGAAACTGGGACTCTGGTTAAAAACATGTCAAGTTGCATCTCTCAAAGCTCCAGTTATGCTTTCTTCAGGTCTGGACTTTAAGTGGTGCACAGGGGATAGAAAGAAAGAGGCAGTTCATGTACCGGAAATGTGCTGTCCTCCATACGTGATGTTGACGTCATACAGTCCAGGCACATACGGGGTGTACTCAACATTACAGCTGCCATCTTTGTTATCTTTGCAGGACATTTTGGACTCGGATGGACCTTCTATAGTTATTCCCAAGCCACCGATACCTGCTCCTCTGTACGGATCAAAGACGGGTGGTTAGACAATATCAGATTGTCATTTTGCAGTCATTTTAGCATGTTTGTGATAATATAAAGTCTGAAGTTTGTAAGATTAATTAAATTTTTATTTTACTTTACTTTAATGTTTTTGAAAGTCTTATGTTCATTTATTTGATCAGAAATGAAGTCAAAGCAGTAACAATGAAATATTTCAATTACAATTTAAATATATACAGTATATATATATATATATTACATCAGTGTAATATTAGTATCATTAATAGTATTATTTTTATTTTATTTTCATATTTTCTGTTTTCTTTTTAATTTTATTTAAAGTAAATAGTGCGTATTTTTTTGTGTTTTTATTTTTTAAACCTGTATATGCACTTTTTATTCATTTTTATTTTAGTTTATTCATTGTATTTCAGTTACAGGAAATATTTCACATATTCATTTAGTTTAACTAAAATAAACAAAATAAAAAAAATGTAAAAGTTTAAATTAAAAGTTTTTTTTTCCAGTTAAAACTCATTTTTATTTCAGTCAAAGTTCATTTTATTTCAAGTTAACTGTAATAACCCAAATGTAAAATTACTGTTTTCTACTTGAATATATAGTCAAATGTAATTTATTTCTGTGATGCGCAGCTGTATTTTCAGCATCATTCCTCCAGTCTTCAGTGTCACATGATCTTCAGAAATCATTCTGATACACTGATTTGCTGCTCAAGAAATATTTCTGATTATTATCAATGTTGATAACAGTTGTGCTGCTTCATATTTTTGTGGAAATCGTGATACATTCAATTATCTGATAAATAGAAAATGCAAAAGTTTACTTTATGTTTTTACATTTTGTAACACTATAAATGTCTTTATTGTCACTTAATTAATATGTTGCATCCTTGACAATTAAAATACTAAGCCCAAACCTTTGAACGGTAGTGCAGGTAAATTTAAATTCAAGTTCAATTAAATTACAAATGCATGATTTTTTAAAAGCTCTTTCACCTGGTGACGATGGAGAACTTGTTGGGTTTGTTGGTCAGTGCTTCTTCCAGACCCGGGCCCTTGGCCTGCACACGTGAGGGGTCACAGCCCTCGCCCACCCCGACCTGGAACGGGCTCTTTGGAACCAGAGTCTCATCGTACAGAACCTCCACACTGTGGACTCCTGCAGCAAGCAGACAAAAGACAATCAGCACTCAGCTTCTTTTTTCCTATAGCGTCTTGCTTTAATCAGACACTGCTGTGCTGCAGCTGAAAACGAGTCTGTCACCTCATAAATCTTGCTTTATTATCAGTATTGTCTGGCGGGCTTTATTGCTGAGCTTCAAAATAAACAAGTACAAGATGAAACCTGTTCCTGTAGCTCAAACAGCACTATTACACAAACTGTGGGTTAAATTCATGCACTGATAAAACATGTTGCTTGCATTACATTTAGTTCGTTATTGGATAAAAACGTCTGCCAAGAGCATCAATGTAACATAAACCAGTGTTTGTTGGGAAGAAGCAGCCAATTCTGAAGAAAATGTGATACAATTGTTGGCCATGACATCCAACTTGGATCAATGACTTGGATCAATTAATCAATGAATTAATACATTAATAAATAACATCGGATTGTCTAGGAGGTCAACTGGATGGATGGGTAGATGGAAAAAAATTATAATAAATTAATTAAAATAAATATATATATATTTTTCATTATTTTATTTTATGTATTTTATATACATGTATATATATACAATGAAATAAAATATATAATATATAAAATAATATATAAAAATATATAAAATAAAACAACAGAGGGTTGTCCAGGAAATAGGAGTAAAAATTAAAAAATAATTAATAAAGTAAATGAATAAGCATGTTAATAAATAAGCATGGCCATCCAATTGGACCTTGGATTAAAAATAGATAAACAAACAAACAAATAAATGGATTATCCAGGCCATCCAATTGTATTAGGAAAAAATTAAACAAACTGTCCAGAACATCCAATTGGATCTTGAGTAATCAATAAATAAATATCTGAAGTAAATTCTCTGCAGTATGCCAGTACTGAATAAATAAATGATGAGACTGTTCAGGGCATTTAAGTAGACGTTGTGAATTGTACCATTCTCGAACGGAGTGTATTCCACGTTGTAAGTCCCATCACCGTTGTCACTAATAACACAGTCTGTAGCAGCACCTGACGGGTTCTTCACATGAGCTTTAATGTGTTTCCCACCAACTTTGGTCAAAGCTCGTGCATCCACGGTGAAGTCAGTCGTGGCCTCCCTGAAAACCCCTGCAGAGCAGAGAGGAAGAGCACACACGGACTCATTGAAGAGGTCTCTCAAAACAATGCATGTCCTCATTGCCTTTGAATTAAAATCATCTTTCAGCAAAATTGTTTTTTAGGGCATTGAAGGATTATATTACAAAGACATAAGCTTCTCCATTGGCTACAAGAAATAAGATGCATTCATTCTTAAAAGAAAAGTGAATACAAAATGGTTTGTTACCCATTTAGACTTGAGATTTATTCAATACCTTCTCCAGTAACTCCTGGTCCAAACACCTTCACTTTGCTGGTATCAACAGCCGGATCCACGTTCACTTTGGCGGGGAAGTTGGGGACGGTCTTCCCTCCGTACTTCAGCAGTAGCGTGTACATACCGGCCGTCAGCGGGATATAGGTGACTGTGTAGGTCCCATCCTTGTTGTCCTGAACTTCAGTCTTGGCTTTCACTCCAGAATCAGACTCAGCGTCCAGCGTCAACTGGCCCGGTCCAGCTTTGGTGCAGTCGACATTCAGCAAGCTGGTCTCACCTACTTTGCCTCGTTTCAGCCCGGAGCCGGACGCCACCACTTTGGTGGGATCAAACGGGTATTGGATGTCAGCGTGGAAAGGCGAGCCGGGAATGTGAACGTCCTCGAAGAGAATGTTGACTAGATACTCTCCGGGTTCGGTGGGGAGGTACGACACAGAGCAGGTGCCGTCGCCATTGTCAGAGCACTCCATTTTGGCTTCGGTTGGGCCCTCGATGGTTAGACCGAGGCCACCGGTTCCAGCACCCTTGGTGTCAATGGTAAACTCAGCAGAGGTCGCCACAAGACCGCCCTTCAATCCTGGCCCAAACGCCTTGACCTGTACAGACAGAACCGCCAAGTTACAACCTCTTCTCTTCTACAAGAAGTCGAATCACGCTTTCACTTCAACATACCTTGCTGGGATCAGGAGGCAGCATGGCTTCAACTGAGAAAGGGCTTCCTGGAACTGGATTACCATCATAAACAACTTCCACCACGTAGGCACCCTCCTCTTTGGGGATGTACTTCACCAGACTGGCTCCTTTACCAGGTTGAGGCTCCACGACGCAGGGCACAGACTTCTCTGATGGGCTGGTGATCTTGACTTCCAGTTTGCCTTGTCCACCTGCTCCTCTTGTACCGACAGCAAACTCTTGATCCTCACCTACTTGCACTCCTGGAATAAAACATTAAATGTTAAAATAAAATAAAATAAAATAAAATAAAATAAAATAAAATAAAATAAAATAAAATAAAATAAAATAAAATAAAATAAAATAAAATAAAATAAAATAAAATAAAATAAAATAAAATAAAATAAAATAAAATTAAATTAAATTAAAAAAGATTAATTGCATAAAAATTAAATAACTAAATAAAATTATGAAATAAATAAAAGTTTTACAGGGCATCCAGTAGGACCTTGGATTAAAATTGAAATACTTACTATTAAATATAAATATATTTAAATAAGCGGATTGAAATAAATAAATAAAATAACACAGGATTGCATAAATTAACACAGGCCATCATATAAATAAATAAATAGCTTTAAAAAACACAAATGATCAGGCCATCCACTGAAACTTGGATTAAAATTTAAATATTTATTATTATACATAAATATTATGTAAAATAGATAAATAATAAACAAACAAACACAATTTTCCATGCCAACCAGGAGGACCTTAAATAAAAAATGTATTAATTAATTAAAAAAAAATATATATACATATATATATAAATATATATATATATATATATCAATGATTAAACAAATGAAATAGAATTGCATAAAAAATACAGACTATAATAAAATAATTAAAATACACATTTTCCAGGCCATCCATTGAAACATGAATTTAAACAAATAAATAAATAAATAAATAACATACGATTTTCCAGGCCATTCACTTGGATCTTGCTTAGGTCCAATGGAGCAGCAACACCAACAGCGAAGGGGCTTTTACAAATAGGGTCGCCACCGAAGGTCACAGTTATCACCATCTCTCCCTGAATTGGTACAGCAAAGCAGAATGATGATGCAAGATGACAAATAGTGAAAGATGTTCAATTCACCCATTTAAATTCCTTGAACTGTTTTTAAATCTGTGATTCTCCATTGCAGATCCCTACCTGCTGAACCGGTGTGTACCGGACAGTGTGGGAATAGTCATAGTTGTTAATGATCTCAAAGCCTTGAACAGGCTGTCCTTTATTAGGTCCAGAAAACTGCACGTCCAGAGGAGCTTTGCCAGCTCCTTTGGTGTAAACGGTGAAGTGTGTTGGTTTTCCACACTCCACACCTGAGGGTACAAAGACATCGCATGGGAAAATTAACAGAGAGACCCTAAAGTCATCCAGTTAAGCCCAGATTCTTGATGAGATCAAACTGTTTGTCATCAAATCCAACATCAAACCTGCTCGGGCGAGTCCAGGTCCCTCTGCTTTCACTTTGGAGGCATCATGCGAGGGATCCACTTTAACATGGAACGGACTGACCGGGATTTCCTGAAATGGATCATTTGACATTTTCTTGATTTAAAATGTAATTGAATAAATGAATAAAGACAGACATACAGTAGGATTGCTCTGGCCATCCAATTGTATCTTGCATTAAAATATAAATAAATAAATAAATGAATAAAATAAATAAATACAATTATAACATGATTTTACAAACCACTTGAACAATTCATTAAAATCAAATAAAAATAATTAAATTAAATTAAAAGATATTTTAACATGGAATGTCTTGAAACAGATCATTTAAAATGAAAACAGCATATTTGCCAAAATTCAGAAATCATATTTTCTTGGATTAAAAATGTAATTAACTTAATAAAAACAGACATAGGATTGTTCTGGCCATCCAACTGCATCTTGCATTAAAATATGAATAAATAAATAATAAATAAAATTATAACATAATTCTCCAATCCACTTGAACAATTAAATTAAATTAAATTAAATTAAATTAAATTAAATTAAATTAAATTAAATTAAATTAAATTAAATTAAATTAAATTAAATTAAATTTTAACAAGGAATGTCCTGAAACATATCATTTAAAATGAAAACACAATTTTTTCAAAGGTTCAATAATCATGTTTTCTACAAATCTCTATGGTAGTAACTCACTTGATCAGTAAAAAGGACTTTGATTGTGAGGTGTCCAGCTCCAGGAGGAATATATTTGACAGTGATGGTGTCATTGGCATTGGGAATGATGTCAAACTCAACATCCTCTTCCTTATCGCTGACAACATTAGCTTCACATTTGATTCCAACACTGATGTCACCTGAAAAACCACCAACACAAGAAACACGGTGTAATTCACTCATGAAAAAGCAGGGGTTTCGGTGCATGCAGTGAATCTGCTTTACCTTCTCCAGCTTCTGTGCAGTCCACGGTGAAGTGCGTCGGCTCGTGAGCTTTCAGTCCGGTTCTCTCCAGTCCTGGACCAAACACTTTGACTTTATGAGGGTGGCTTCCCTTTCCAACATTCACCTAATGGAATAAAGCCTCCTGAATGTTAATTACAGCAAGCAGTGTTACTAGAGAATGAAAAATAGCACACTTTAAGAGTGTGAATAAACAATGCAAATCAAGTCGAAGAGCATTTGATGCAAAGTCAAGTTGCTTAGTATTATTAAAGTTAGTATTTGAAGCTTTAGCAAATATTTCTTTTAATTTCAACTTCGTTCAAGATAACCGGAAACATGCAAATGAAACTCAAACTCACAGAAATCACACATGACAAATATTAGAACATTAAGTATTAGAATTTATTGAACGCGACACTTTTAAAACATGAGTTCAGTCATGAATCAAACACTTAAATGCACAAAAGCAAATGGAAAAACAATCCAACTTCCCCTTCTGTAAATATAACCAGTGTTAGTACTTCATTTGAGCACTGCATTTTTCCAGAGTCTGACATTGTGAAATGTGTTTGCATGATCAGTCAAGCAAAAGCAAGTTACATTGTTTGAAACTCTGCAGTGAATTTGCTTTATGAAATGAAGAATAAAGAGTGACGTACTGTATGAGCAAATCATTACTCTGTGCCTTGTAACACTATATTTGACTTCATTATAACAGAATAATCCTTCAGTTCATGTGTGCATTTAACAATTATCATTATGAATTCAGTCAAACTTATTTTGTATTTTATTAGTTAATATAAACAAAAAGTTTCCTATTAAATATTAAATCAAGTTTGATCATATTTTTTCATTCTTAACTTCTGGAAAAAAGCAACTCTAGATTGCAAACACCACAAAACACCATTTTACAGTCAAATCAGTCAGTGTTATAATCTAATACAGTTTCATACTGTGCAAAATCATCGAAAATTATTTAGACATTAAAAGTCATTTTAAAATCACTTACCCCTGGTTTCACAGACAGGGCTTAAGACTAGTCCTAGACTAAAATGTAAGTCTGAGCTGTTTCCACTGAAATAAACTTGCACTGACTGATCTTAAAAATATATCAGTGCCTTTTTAGTTTTAAGATGCACATCGGTAATGTTTTTTTTTCTAAGCATGTTTATAAAAATGACTTAAATGTCCTAATTGATCTATGGTCTAATCCTGGCTTAGTCTAAGCCCTGTCTGTGAAACCGGGCCTTTATGTTAGAAACATACTGAAATGGAATTGGATTTTGTGCTTTTGCAGCAACAGAAACACGTAAAGCAATGATAGAGTATACTTCTCTTAAAAGATAAAACAGGAGAAAGCAATGGATAAATAGATTTGGAAAAATATGAAAACTAAAATGCACCAAATTTGATATGAATTACTGATTTTTTTTAAATGTAGTGAAAAAAACAACAATAAAATACAATGCTTTTGTTCATCCCACTAGTCTTATGAAACATGCAATGCAATTATTTTGCATAACATAATGTGCATTTTCTCCGTTTCATTCCCTAAAGCCGATCACCAATGCAAATATCTCATATTAAGCATAAAAATCGAAACAAACAGCTGACATTCATCTGACAGAGAAGCAGCGGCGCTCCATGACGGAGGTGGTTATGATGATGACAGGTTTATCTTTGGCTGCTGAAGTGTTAAGAGCATCAGCTATAGTTAGTGTATTAGTCTCCTTTGTGTTTGTGATAATGGTTTTGCCCTCGGTCTGGGTCGGTCTTACCCTGAAGGGGCTGTTGGGAACACTGATGCCTCCCCAGGTCACGGCCAGCGTGTGTTTGATGGCCGAGGTCGGCGTGTATGAGCAGGAATACACATTATCACCTTTGCTCTTCACCTTCACGTCGATGGGGACGCCATCTGCATCCTGGGAAAACAAATGAATTCAAGTGCAGCAGGGGTGGAGGTTTAACTCGGATCGGTTGGTGTCACATTTATTCGCTGGTGCTTGCCAAACCTGTGCCATGATTCTCAGCGGCCCGTTTCCAGCGTCTTTGGCCTCGACGGTGAACTCAGCAGGTTTGTTTATGATACAGCCCGTCTTCTCCAGTCCTGATCCATAAGCCCTGACCTGCAAACAAGATCATACTGCATGTGAAAAACAAACACTTCTAATAACCTAGTAAACGAACCAATGCAATGTCCTTTATTTTGGATTTGCTGGGATTTTTTAGCACTTTTTGCAACAGCAATACAATCGTTTAAAGTAGATTTATTTTGTAGTTGTTTAATGCATTTTATTTCTGAATTATTAGTCTTAAGATGTTTGTGCTTATGCAGTAAAAGAAAAACTCTTTAAACATGGATGGATAATTCTCCTAATGACAAGTTAAACGAAGAGAAGCAATGTATTATGATCATTATTTGAATTTAAAAATAAAAGGCATTTCATTGGATTGAACTTGAATCTTAACTACTGAATAATTGATCAAATTAAATAAAATGTTTGCCAGTATTTTAAAACAAAACACAGTGTTTTTGCTCATCCTGAAAATCTTAAGAAACATGCAATGCAATCACAAATCAAAATTAAAAACATTCTATGTAAAACAGATTTAATAAATGTTCTGTACTTGTATATATATATATATATATATATATATATATATATATATAAACTGTGGCAATACAATCTAGACTTAAAAATGTAAATGTATTAAATTAATCATTTAAATAAATTACAATAATGAGAATGTGTTTAGAATAAGAAGACTTACATTACTATTTTTTTAATTGCATCATTAATTGTGAATATGTTTTTTAAGTTCTATTACTCTCAACAGGTTATATCAAAATTGCATTTTTTTATAAAAAATGTTTTTAAGTGGGTACTACACATTGCCACAATTTAAATATTTTATAAAGAGTATAAATATACAAATAGTAAAAAAAACTGCATTGCATAAATTGTGATAATAAAATATTAAAATTATTTTATTTTAGTAATTTAATATTAATAAAAATAATAATAATTGAATAAATGATAATAATAATAAATGAAATCACTAATATTAAATACAAAAACAATCAGAAGAAAACAGAATGCTTTACGATACTGAGAGTTTTGGGGAGAAATGTGCTTAATGGTCATGAAAGTAAGTTTTTGCATATGTGCATGAAGTATATGAGTTTTCCTCTGCCTTGTTCACCTGGTTGGGGTTGCTGGCTTTGTTATCAGCGACGATGTGGGCCATGAAGGGACTGTCTTCAATGTCTTCATCATCACACATGACATGGACAGCGTATTCCCCCGATTCGGTGGGCCAGTACCTCACATTACACGAGCCGTCGTTCTGATCATCACACTCGATCCGGGCCTGAGACGGACCCTCGATGGCAAAGCCTACAGAAAGGAAGGTTTTTACATCATATGATCATAAAACAGGTCATGGAGCACTGATCTAAATGTGACTATGATAAGATGTGTGAAGATCTGTGATCTCACCCAGCACTCCGATGTCAGTTCCGATGGATTCGGCCACAAAGTCCGCAGACTTGCCCACAATGCCGCCCTCCAGCCCCGGACCCCACGCACGGATCTTCTGCTGTCCAGCTTCAGAGCCCACCTGAACCTCGAAGGGGCTGAACACAAGAAAACAAGATCTAAAGTCACATGTATGCATGGAAAGAGTTGATCTCCTGATGAAATTTCACTCCGCAATCAGAAAAAAAAAATATATATATTTTGCATAACAAAAATAAAGCCTTGTTTTATGACCATTAAGATTTTATGCATTTAATTCTAAAGAATCCTTGACATAAATTCCAGAAAAACGAAGCACTTTTGTTTTTAAATATTCAAACTGTGGCAATGCAATCTATTTTATGCAACAACAAAAAAAATAATTAATTAATGTACCAGGCTTATTTTAGTATTATTTATATTTTATTGTCAAATGTATTATTATTATTATTATGAATTAGCTTTTATTTTTATATTTTCAGGTTTAAAAATGTAAATTAAAAATAAAATGAAACCTTTAAATTAAATTTAATTATTACAATAATGGAAACCTGTTGGAAATAATAAAAAAAACTTCACAATTAAATATGTAGCTCCCACATTCATCTATAAATGCAAAAAAAACATTTATGAAATCACTATTGAGGATAATACTTCAAAAAAAATAAAACATTAGAAAAAAATCTTCATGCATTACAATAATGAGAATTTGAGGCAATAATGTGCTTAATTGTCATGAAAATAATGTAAAATTGCATAAATCTCAATGGTCCTAAAAACAAGCTTTATTGTCTTGAAGCAAAATACATCTATTATGAGTTGAAATGAGACATGAAAGATTTTTATAAAGATCTCAAAAAAACATTATTTGTCAATAAGACACAAAGCTAAAGACTTTATTTAACCACATGCGTGTTATCCTGACAGCTTCAGCAGCACAAACAGCGCTGACGTCTCTAGTTAGTGGGAATGATCCATTTCCAACACAAACACACCTCATAAATCTGCGCTCGGACTCTACGTCAGCAGAAACCTCTGAGAGAGGGTGTATGTGTGTGTGTGTGTGTGTGTGTGTGAGGCTGACGTCCAGGTGAACAGGAAGTCGATTGTGTTCAATCCACACGGCAAAATCTCCAGTGTTGAAATCCCAGTGTTAAGGACTTTCAGAGTAAAGAGTTAAAGTTGTGGTGTTGAGTTTCAAACGATTAACACTAGATGGTATAAATAGCCCCCTCTTGTGGTGTAAAACGGAGCGTAGCCCTTATTAACACTGTTGAGTGTTATTAGACACCTTTTCTCAGAGCGATATTTCCTTTCACCAGCAATGCGAAGTAGACAGGGAAGTTGGTTTTAACAAGGAACACACCGACAGTTAAGTAGTAAGTTACCCGTTAAGTGTTTTACCTCATTTATGATATGTATTTCATAAGATAATATTTCTATATGACGATATTTATTTGCTGCGCACACCTGAACAAGCCTAACTTAACCGTTTCTCACAGATTTGAATTGCTATGCAGTGCGCAGATGCGGAGGTCACTGGGAAACACAAGAAGTTAACCGTTTTAAACGTTAACGTTACCTAAAATGTGTTTTATAACATCATGTTATTTATAGTGATATATCTAACGTATCTGCTGTAACATTACACTCCTAAACTTTTTCTCAGAGATATTTTCTTTCTCTCGCGATGCTCTGGAGCAGATGGGGAAATTGGTCTTAACAAGGAAAACACCAAAAGTAAGTGTTTTATTTATTTTACGATATGTGTTTTATAAAATAATATCACTTTATGAGGATAGTTATATGTTGTGCGTACCAAAACGATCCGAGACATTTTCACAGATGAAATCTGAAACTGAAGGGAAACGCCATAAGTGTTTTTAACATTACCTCATTTATAATACAGTATGTAACACGTCATAATGTCAAATCAAACCACTGCAAACTGCTCAAATATAAATGGCAGTATAAGTAAATTGTTCTTGTGTGTCTCATGACCAATTTTTGTGATTTCATTAAGCATGAATTGAGTTGGAATTGGAAACTTTTTTTTAATATTGTTACAGATGGTTCATGCTGGCTTAACAGAAAACTCAAAAGGAGATGATGTGCTTGAAAAGTATGAAGCCACCAATACATGAGTAAGCCACAATTGCATATTTTAAGATTATCATGTTTGTCATGTTTATTTTTTTCTACTAAAAATAATAATAATTATTATTATTTTTAATAATAATAATAATAATAATAATGAAGAGTCTGATCTCTTTCTTAAAAAGGTTTGACTGTAAGCTTTATATATATATATATATATATTGTGACGAGTGGGGCGGGGCCGAGAGCCGTGGGAACAGAGCGAGGCCGGTGGAGTGATTGGAGATGAGCGACACCTGCGACACTCGCCGGTCTCGAGTCCCACGGAGGAGATGGAGGGATATAAAACCGGAGCGACGACAGTGACGAACGAGAGTAACGAGAGTATGGTAATGAATGGAATGCCGTTGTTTAACCTGATAAATGTTAGCAATATAAATCTTAAGACATTAAGAGTACATATGGACCAAATAAGAACGTTTTTTTGTGTCTTTGTTTTGACATTAGAATGTTTAATTGTTTTAAGACCATGTTCTTTACATTGATTTTTTTTTTTTTTTTTTTTTTTTTTTGAATTGAAACATTCAAAATGAAGAGATTTTGGTGCAGGAAAAAAATTACAATGTTTTAATAAAATAAATATATGTAAACATTTTATTGTTTTGTGGGTTTATTTTTTTTATATATTTTCACCTGAACACTGAGGCAGTGTTGACCAGTTAATCCATGAGTGTTAACTATGAACACCAACTTTGGTGTTCTCATCATCCATTCTGGTGTTTATATTTTACACCTTAAGAGTTTGTTGGTTAACACTGTCAGAGTGTTAATAATGTTAACTCTTTCAAAAGTGTTAATTTAACACTTTACCAGTGATTCCCATATATACTATGGGCAAGTGTTAATTTTAACTCTGAGGGAGTTAAATCCACTCTTTAAAATTAGCTGTGCACCCTGTCTCTTTCACTCAGGCATTTCAGCTCCTGCAGTGCAGCCATCTGATTGGCCGATCTGCCATGCATGTGATCACCAGGAAGGCCACACACCACGCCGTCTTATAAAACCCTGATGAAATCTAAAAAACACTGTAAAAAGGTTTTGTTGGTGCTGCGTGCTTCTGCATAACCACGCGTCCACAAGCTGAGCGAGAACAAATCCAACTCTATAGGCAGCCGTCATTCGCTTCCTCAGTCTGTTGAATAAGATGTTTACTCTACTCTGTCTGGTGTGACTGATCCGTTTCCTGGCCGTGTCTTCATGCATTTCCACCACGTTACACACTAATGAGTCTTCTTGGCAGTGAACACAACCTACATATCATACCAACGGTGAGCGGCATGAGCAAAACCTCATCCACACAAACAATAATAAAATCATTCATGCTGTGATAGATCAGCATATGTTTGTTTCTACTGGAAATATAAACCAGGTATGTTTTATATGTTATGCACCAGTGTTATTTCAGTTTTATTTATATACTATATATATATATATATATATTAATCTTTTGATTTAACTTATTTTTTTTATTTTCAGTTTTCATTTTAATTTTAGTGAAAGTTTTATAAACTTAGCTTTAATTTTGTTTTTACTTATATATATTTTTTTATTTTAGTAGTTTTCACCAATATTTCTATTTAGCTTTATTCCAATTAATTTTTTTATTTCAAGTTTTACATCCAGTATATTTTTCCTCTACTGTAATACATACAGTACATATTTTATTTTATTAGTTTTTTAATACTTCTATTGAGATTTGAATATATTTATTCATTTTAGTAATTTTAGTACTCCAACTACAAGTTTTTACTTTTATCAGTTTTTAAATATTTCTATTTAATATTTCTATTTAATATCACATTTTTCAGTTTTAGTCATTTTGGAACTTAAATTTAAAACAATATATTTATATTTAGCTTTAAATATAATTTTATATAATTATATAATTTTAATTTTAAATATAATTTAATTTTATATATACTTTTGTATACTTATTTTTTACATAAGCTTTATTCCAGTTAACAAAAAGATTTCAATAGTTAACAATAACAACAGGTTCTGTGCTTACATTGAATAGCATTTTCTCCCTACTCCAGTGATTTAAACACTTTACAAATGATCTGTCATTTACAGTAGTATATCCTCAAACTCAACATGAAACCCTTTCACATGTACAAACAAGCTGTTTGCAATCAGACAAATTCCCTGATGATCCTTAATGACACAATAAACTTGTCTTGATTGAAATCCCAGCACATGCACAGATCATCTATAGCACGTTCTGTTCTGATTTAGACCAAACACACACATTTACCCCAACCCTCGTGTGTTTATATACGCCTGTGCCTCCACACTCATGATCAGATTCATCTGGCTGGCAGATCTGAATAACAGTTCACAATTTACAAGCAGTTTATGTCCAGATAATATTTCACTCCAAAATAAAAAAAACGAAAATACATTTCAAATGTTCAGTATGTTTTATATATATATATTATTTGTGCATATATATATTTTTTTTTGCTAAATTTTCTTTAGCATTAATGTGATTCAAATTTGCATGTTTTTAAAGGCCATCTATGCAAATTTAAAAAAGAAAATTAGTCAAACATTTAACATTACAATGAAAAAATGAAAAATTCCATCGTTTTAAATATTATTTGAAATTATAATTGTGTAGTACCCACTTTAATCTATGCAGATTACATTTTTTAAAATCCTATAAAAATAAATATTACAATGAGAACCTTCTGAGAATTATTATCAAAATCTTTCAATTAACGCAATGCAATTTTTAAAAATTATTTATAATGTGCAATGCATAGCATCCACTTTAATCTATGATCAAATAGATTTAGATTTAACTGATTAATAGATTTTTTTAATATACATATATTTTTTATTTAATTAAAAATATATTATTTAAAAATATTGTTTATACTATGTATAGTACCAAAATTAATAAACACAATTTAAACAAAATGTATAATTTAAAATATTCATCATTTTTTCTTTAGATTATTTATACTGTGGCAATGTGAAATAAAAATGTATTTTCATTTTAAGATAATATTTTAACATTTTGTTTAAATCATCCAATGGCTATGTGTTGTACCCACTTTAATCTATGCAAAAAAAAATATATTCAACCTGTATTTTATGATTGGTAGTACTAAAAACATTTGGATCAGATATCATTGACCACAATGCTGCCATATGTTAAGACACTCAGGCCTTAAAGGTGAGTTTTAGAGCTGTGTTCGGTACCTCTTAAGAATGTGCTGTCCGGCCCAGGTGATGCTGACCGTGTATTTGCCAGGTGTTTGTGGATAATATTCATAAGAGTAAACGCCGTCTGAAGCGTCCTTCTGTTTCACAGGCTCATCTAGCCCTTCTGCAAGAGAGGAAAAACCATGAGAGAAGACTAAATTGGCGAATTAAATATGCATTTTCTCCCAATGCATTTTATTCCTATGAATCTGAGGATTATGAAGATGAATAGCAGTCATGTAAAGGGTCACGTTTGCTCAGGTATACACTTGTGTCCTGTAAGTTATAGCGGACTCAGTGACTCATCTGTGACCTGGTCGGGGTCATTAATCACAGTCAGTGGAGCTGATGCTCGATCTGCTGATGGAAACTGAAGTGTGTAGATGATTCATCTGGGAAACTGCCCCTGCTCACTCCAAAACCTCAATCAGGAAGGGGTGATAGTGTGTTTGTTATTTGGTCACTTACTGGGTCCTTTAACAGTGACCTTCAGATCGCCACTCCCAGCGTTACGGGTGTCCACCTTAAAATCTGCCGTCTGACGCACTCTCACCCCTCTGGGCTGCAGACCCCGACCGGTGGCACGACACGCTCCGGGAACAGACGCTGAAACACACAAACACACACAATACGTGATAAGCCCCTGATTTACTGAAAGTTAACAATAAGCATTACTGTGCAGTAGTAGTACATACTTTAACGCATCGTCTTCTTTAAAAAACCTGAGTTACAAACAATACAAGGTGCATAAATACAATGAAAATAAAAAACGAAAATGTTTACACATGACATAAAAAAATACTTAACAAGTCCTTAAGTGAGCTTACAAAATAAAAATGTTGTCTACTTGCATTAAAAGTGGGACACTCCAATAAACTCCAATTTTATTAAATGTGCAAAACTATTTAAAATCTATAAATTTGTTCTGCTTTTTTGCATATTTAATAAGCAAATAAATATGCAAATACATTTGTTGTATATATTTGCAACAAAAATATTATATTTTATATATTACGTTATAAATATAAAATATAGTACATATACATAACAATTATTTTCCTATTCAGTAAATAAATATGCTATTTAATAATAAATAAATACATTTTACTATTACTTTTTATAATAAAATGTAAATTTTTCTATATGTAAATATATATAAGAATATATTACATGTACCATAAAATAATCAGTAAAATATCTATTTGCATATTTAATAAATACAATATGCAAATAAATCTAATTTTACTATACTACATTGTCATATATTTATAATATAAATGTATGTAATATGAGTACAGAATATAGTACATACAATATACTATACAAAATAAAATATTTAATTTTCATATTAAATATATATATATTTTTTACTATTAATTGTTATATTCGCAACAAAAACATTACATTGTTATATATTTATAATATATAAATGAGTATGGAATATAGTACATACAGCAAAAAAATATTAAATATTTATTTGCATATCAAATTTGCAAATATAATTGTACTATTTGTTTTTATATATGTAATAAAAATATTACATTTTATATATTTACAATAAATAAATATGAGTATAGAATATAGTACATATACTATAAAATAATTAAATATTTATATGCATATTATATATATATATATATATATATATATATATATATATATATATATATATAAACACACTCATGTACATGCATTTTGCACTTGTATAGTATATATAGTATACATTTTATTTTTATATACAGTAATAAATGCAAATAAATGTAATTTTTTTATACAAAACATTTATAAATACATAAAATGTATATATATATATATATTTTTTTTTTTATATATAAATTTAAAAATAAAAAATAAAAATTTTTGCTTAATTTGATAATAATGTGATTAAAGAAAATCAACACCTTGGCATCTCCGTCAGCCAATCAGAATGAAACATTTTAATATGACGTAGCATAATAATTATCATCCAGAACTCTAAAACCCCTCCCTCAAACATCTGCACAGCTGCTCAGCGTAATAGCACACGTACAATGAAACACTCCATTATTACTCTACCATTATACAGTATGGAGTCCTGTAATGTTTCCAGAGCACCAGAATAGCGTCCGCAAACGGTGAACCAAAAGCCATATTGAGTGTAACAGCATCTCTGACAGAGCTTCATTCAGCTCGTCTCACTCACTAATACAGACGTACAGTTTGATGATGATGTTGCAAAACTAGACTCTAAATATACACCCTGTGAGGAGCACAAACCTTTGGAAGAACAGTTGTTTCCATGAACACACTGTAGAAGATATATATATATATATATATATATTTAATAAATAAAATATGCAAATACATGTAATTCTGTTAATGCATATATATTTTTTTTAAATGACACTTTTACATAATGTATAAATATATATAATGAGAATTAATAAAGTACATAAATCATAAAATATAAAATTGGTTTGCATGTTTAATAAATAAAATATGCAAATAAAGCTAATTCTGTTAATGCATATATTTTTTTAATTAAAATTTAACTTTTACATAATGTATAAATATATATAATGAGAATAAATATATTGTATATATACAATAAAATATAAAATCGGTTTGCGTATTAATACAAATAAATGTAATTTCACTATTAATGTATATAAATGTATATGAGTGTACTCTATAAAAAGTATACAGTCATTAGATAAATGAATATAGTACATACTATAAAAAAGAATATTTATCAAAAATATTTAATATGTAACTGTAATATTACGAATTGTTATATTTGTAATTAAATATTAAATGGTTTATAATTTATAATTTTATGCATGTGTATAATCTGAGAATGTAATATTATAAAAGAACGATTAAAATATTTATCTGCATGTTTAATAAATATGTATATATGTGTGTGTGTGTGTATTTTTTTATCATTATTAAACATGCAAATAAATATTTGAATTTAAATATATGACTATTTGAATTTCTTAGAGTTTTTAGGAAAAGTAAATTCCAAATCTGAACTTTGCCACCGATGATTCATCATTTCTTGTGGCATTTTTAAAGCTCATAATGGATCTATGAAGCTCTTTCATTTGCTTGTGAAATGTCCTGAAATAACATTTTGAGCTGTAAAAGTCAAGCTATCTGTTTCCTGAGGGTCTCGTTTGGTTTTACAGCTCATGTGTCTGATTTCCTTGTTCAACAGTTCCTCGAGATCACGCTCATCCTAACCTGCCCACCCCAAATGATCGACAGCATCCTACGGGAACACTACAGCTACCGGCCAAACAAAACCACTGAATTACAGAGGGAAGAGAAATATAGAGCTGATATCCCACTGAACCACAATTAAAAAGAAAAGTCCTTCTTTTAAAGGGCTGGACGGTTTTTAAAAAAGATTTCAAACTGATTGCGATTTTAAAGCTCCAGGTTTGCTGTGCTTGCGCAAATTGACCAAAAATGTTGTGATTATTAGTAAAGTCATTTTGATACACAATAATCAAGATAACTATAATAATTAAAATTTAAAAAAATGTCAAATAAATGTTTTAGAACTCTTTGAGATGAAGAACAAATGGCATGACGCAATCATCACAGGATTCAACACTGTTCGGTTTTAACAGTAAAATTCAACAAATTGCAAAAACAAGCCTGTTGAGTCAGCGGCATGATAACGTTTAACCACACGGGAAATCAATTAAAACAGAACTGCTGCACGTTTGGAAAAGCTGTTTCAGAGAAAAGGAATTTGGTGTTTTACAAGGTATAAAACGCTCAGTGACGCACAGATGCACTAGTCCACAGCCAAAGCATACAGAGAACAGACCAAGACTATAGCAGGAACCAGGGTCATCAGACTTCAATCCATCAATCAATTTAACAACCCATTCTGTTACTCGAAATAAAATAAAACTTCACTGAAATAGATAAATATATAAACTATACATATATAACATTTTCATTTTCATTTAATGTGACTTGATGTGTTACAAATATAATAATAATAATAAATTATAAAACAAAAATGACTCACAAAATTACTTAAACTTAGAATATAAAAAATAAAAATAATATAAAAATAATATACATATACATTCAAAATAAAATAATGGTATTAGAATAACACTAAAAGAATTGCCTAATAAATCTCATCTCAAACAACAAAAAAGTGCATTAAAATCCTAATATTTGAATGTGAGCAGGTCCATCAAAATTTCAAGAATTGAACACAAACACCAATCTTAAAATCCCCAAAATATTCCACTTTATTTAATACATAAATGTGTATAATATGTAAATAAATATAGTACATATACCATTAAAGAATTCATAAAATATTTGCTTATTTAATAAATAAAATATGCAAATAAAGTAATCTTACTATTAATTTAATAAAATAAAAATGACATTGCTAAATATTTGTTATATTAAAAAAGTTTGAGTATAGTACATGCACTATAAAAATAATAATAAAACATGTATTTACATTTTAACTAAATATGCAAATGTAATTTCACTACAAATTTTATGTTTTTTAATAAAGTATATATGTCCTTATTTCTACATTTATAAATCCCTAAAAAAATTCAAACAAAGGTCATATTTAACGAATCTGGCTGCATCACACACACCACAAACAAGTGCGCTACATGCATTTTATAGCGTGTGTAAAAGCCCTTTAGAATCCCAAAACCACATGCATTTCCAAGCGTACGAGTCGAGATCCTAGAAAACATCGCTTATTCACTGCACAATTATGACCTCAGAAAGAGGATGCTGGGTAGTGTCTGCATTTAACTGCATGAAGTACCTGGGCCGATATTGACGGTGAAGGGGCTCTTAGGGATGGCGATGCCGCCGAATGTAATGTTGATGGTGTGAGGGCCGGCCTGCATGGGTTTGTAGCTGCAGCGGAAGACGCTTTCGCCCTTGTCTTCCATGATGGCCTCCACAGTGTTTTTATCACCGAGAGGGTCTCTGATGACGGCCGTCACGTCACCCACTCCTGCACCTGATTTACACAGACAGCAGAGCGTCTTCAAGACATGTCTTCTTCAAGAAAATGAGCTCAAATTCAAGTTTGCACGTTCGGACCTGCGGTGTAGATGTCGAAGGAGGTGGGTTTGTTAGCGATGTTACCCAGCGGCTCCAGTCCGGGTCCTTTAGCCGTGACTTTAGTGGCGTCTCCCAGGGCTTTGTCCACGTTCACCTCAAACGGGCTCTTTGGGATTTGCTGTCCAGCGAAAAGCACAGTGACCTGTGGAGTGAACACACAACGCCATGGGACTATATTTCACAGAGAGACAAGAATGTCGTTCTGTGTTTCTACATAATAAAATGAGTGTTTTTACACAAACACACACCTATTTGACTATTATATAACAACCAGGGGGGCTCAAGATAAAGTAAAATTAAAGTAATAAATAAAAATGTTTTTTAAATCATCCACAAGTGTTCTTGATTTCTTTGCGGGACAAGATCAAAAAAAAAAAAAAAACTGGATATATTTAAAATTGACATTTAAAATAAGATTTTTAGATCTGGAAAAGTAATGTAAATTAATGAAATATTCACAAATTAATAAAAAAAAAATACAATTTCACTATTAATTTTTATATTTATAATAATTATATTACATTGGTAAATATGTATAATATATGGATAAGAGTAAAATATTTAGTTGCATATTAAATATGCAAAAGTAATTACACAGTTTTTTATTTTTGTAATAAAAATGGCATTACTGTACATATATATATATTTATAATATATAAATGTAAGATAAAATTCAACACTTCCTATAATAACTGCATGTTACTAATGAAGAAAAACAGAGTGGATGCATTGAGGAGGAGCACAAACCATGCATCGTTTACATAGTTATGATCCGTTATACTGGCACAGAATCTGTGTAATAAACAACTCTTTAAAAATAAAAAAATAAAAAAACACATTTAGTTCCCACGTTAAGTCAACCGTAATTCCCAAGACATTTTCAAGATGATTTTCAAGATGCTGACAAAGGCCTGAAAAGATGAGACATAAACACATGGCATTATGAGTAAGTGTTAAAAAATAAATAAATAAAACGTGTATTCTGTGGCACTTAAAAACATAATTTGGTGCCTGTTTTAGTTATTTCTAGGAACCAACGGCTGCTTTAAGTGATTCTGATTTAGCTGTAAATAACAGGGGTCTTCGAGTGGAAAGCACCGCAGTATACAGACGTTCATCCTGACCTTGTGCGGTCCCATGGCCTGAGGGATGTACGTCACGCTGTAGGTCTTTTTGCCTTCATTGAGCACAGGTTTGACCTCCTCTCTACGGCCCTCTGGGTCTTCAACATACACCGTGACCTGGCCTTGACCCGCGCTGAAGGTGTCCACCGTGAACACGGCCGGACGCATCACGCGGTTCCCGGTCGGCTCGATGCCTGACGACAAACAACCCAGAAAATCAATCAGGACTTCATAATCAAGGAATTACAGAGCTGTTAAAACAAAAAATGACATGCTTCAACAGTCCTAAGACAGCATTTCCTTCACACTATGCCTTTCAAATCTTCAGCAGACTATCAAAGCACTCATTGTAAAATATATATTTACTGTACTGCTGTAAGTTTAGATGTCTGCTATTGATTACACAAGCATATAGTATAAAAAAAACACCTAAAAAAACTTATTAGCAATAAAATACCTCTATAATGAACATAATCTTCCTTCTACCTTCTAAAATAATTTTTGTAATTAATTTTAAGATATTAAATGTATAATTGTAAATAAAGTGTACAAGCACGTATATGTCAAGGTTTATGCACATGCATTTTAATTTTATTTATTCTCATATATTGCAGTTTTGCATCATGTGATTGGTGCACACTATACAAGTTCCTCACTGGTTGATTGCAAATTAATTCTAGATAAATAAATAAATAAATAAATACATGCATTATTTATTAACAATATTTATTTATTTAAAGAACAATAAATGCAATACAATAAATACATCTAAACAAACTGAAACACTTTCAATAAATTTGACATTATGTTTGCATTTGTACTCTTTTAAACCCTGAAGGCCTGTGGGCTGGAACATTAAAAGCCATAATAAATAAAAAGTTTGAGGGAAACCACACAAAACCGCAAACACACGATCCCTCAGAGCTCATAAAACACTAGTCCTCTACAGGGAGCACACAGATTTAGGAAACAAGAGCGCCTGTGTTGTGTTTTAAAGCAGTCGTTTTATTTGTAGTGCTTTCTGAGATGACAATCACTTAATGGAAAAATACCATTGATGTGATATTTTCATTATTTGTCATAAATTATACGGTCATTCAAAAACAGAGGAGAAGATTTCCCAAGACTCACGACGCTGCAAACAAAGCCTCGCAGTTCATTTTAGTCATTTTAGTCACAGGAAATTTGTAGAGGTCACTTTTAGTGTGAGAATCATAACTCTTAAACTCATTAGCCACCGGTTTTACAGCTTTAGACAAATTTACAACAGGTTAAAGTCACGTTTTCACTCCATCCATCAGTTCTGAACATAACAGGATATTCACACGCTACTAAACCGACAATACAGATTTTTTTATTGTTGTTGAAACAATGTATTTGATCAAAAATACGGTAAAAAAAAATTTGAAATAGTATTACAATTTAAAATACGTTTTTAAATAGTAATATATTTTGAAATGCAATTTATTCCTGTGATGCGCAGCTGTATTTTCAACATCATTCCTCCAGTCTTCAGTGTCACATGATCTTCAGAAATCATTCTAATATGATGATTTACTGCTCAAGAAACATTTCTGATCATTATAAATGCTGAAAACAGTCGAGATGCTTCATATTTTTGTGGAAACTGGGATGCACTACCATTCAAACAACTGAAGTAGAATTAAAAAATGTATAATAATAATACTTATTTAGCAAGGATGCATAAAATTGCTCTTTTGAACTTTCTATAAAAAACACTAATCTTCACAAAAACATTAATCAGCAAAAACAGTTAAATAATAACAACTGAGCAGTAAATCAGCCTATCAGAATGATTTCTGAAGATCATGTGACACTGAAGACTGGAGGAATGATGCTGAAAATACAGCTGCGCATCACAGGAATAAATTACATTTCAAAATATATATATAAAAACACTTAATTTAAATTATATATTCAAAAAAATATATTTTTATCAAATAAATGCAGCACTGGTAAGCAGAAGAGAATCAAAAATTATTACATTTATTCTAATTATTCCAAACTTTTATTAACCAGCAGTGAACATGACCAAACTCAAGCTCAAAAGGAAATCTGAGACACAGAGGAAACATGTTATCTTAACAATCCCATCACGCTGCATTAACGATACTGTGATGCATCAGGTATCTGAGAAAGTCTGAACGCAACGCTCCATTCGCTCCTGCTGATACTGAAAACCTGACAAGGTTCATGAAAACTACAATATCCTGAAACTCTGGTATGATAGCAATCTGTATTTGTGTGGCTGCTCAAACATATCTGGCTGTTTTTTAAGATAACGCTGGGCGTTTCTATGTAAACAACAACATGAGTACAAGCCGGAAACTGCATGTTTGTACGGTGACAAAGCCGGCTCACCTGGGCCGTACGCACGTGCCTTCTTGGGGTTGAGTTTGGGTTTGAGAGGAGCTCCGGGCTTCAGTTTGGCTTTGGGGAACTGAGACAGATACGTCATGACCGACTGCTCGTCCACACTGGGGTCAATGATCTCCTCTGGAGCAATCACCTGCAAACACAGACAAAATGTGTGCAGCAAAAAAAGTCAATAATCGCCTGCTTTAATGTGCAGCAAACTCATTTCTGACACAACATTTGGCTTGAACGTCTACCTGCTTATCCAAACCAAACATTTTTTTATAATTTTTTTTTATTCTTTTTTTTTTTTATTTATATTTTCACTTTAATTTTAGTTTTAGTTTCAAAGAATTTCGTTTTTTTATCATTAAAAAAAAAATGTAAAAAAATAAAAGTATATTAATGATAGTAATTTATTCGTATATAATTTATTTATTTTATTAATTAATGTATTTATTTTTTATTTATTAGTAAATATTAATAAATATTAGTTATTTGATTTATTAAACTAAACAAAAATGAGAAATGTTACCTTGGCAAAAGCTGGAATAAAGTTGATTATTAAGTTTTTATGTGTATTTTATATGTCACTTCAGTTAATTTTGGTTTTATTTGAAGTAACAAAATTTGAATGTTTTTAGTTTAAGTCAAATAGCTATAAATAACTAATTTTATTTCAGTTAGCGTTTATTTTATTTAAAGTAACTTTATGATTTTATCTGTAATAACTCTGATCCACGATCTCATATTATGAATGCGATTCCATTATTTAAACATTTATTTTATTCATGCACGTTGGTATAAAAGTGTCTTTTCATGCAATATTTCTCAACTGAAAATCAAATACAGTAGCATAAGTGTTCCTGATCAGATTAGAAACTAGTTTTGCATCATTTCCAAACACGTATCTCTAAACAGATTTGTGGCGCCTCTGTGCTGCTGAAATCTCAGCTTGATGCACTAGAGGTCAAAGGTCTCCAGCTCACCTGTGGGATCCCCAGCCAATCATCAGCGAGCTGCATGGCCTCTGTGGCGTTTTCCACCGGCTTCTCCCCGTCCCAGATCTCCCAGTCAGGACACAGGCCTGAAAAACACAAATAGAGTTACACAGCTTATTAGGGCGAAACTAAGAGGTTGCTAAGGTGTTATTAATAATAATAATTATTATCAATTAATCCAATTTAAATACTCCAAAATATATATATAATAATATATATCCATTTGTTGTTGTGCTCTACATTGCCACTTAAACTGAGGCACATTATAGAGTGTCAAACACATTTATTGCTTAAATTATATTAAATAATTGACATAATCTGAAACTCAGTCTTTCACATCAAAAAAGTAAACAAAGCACAAAGGTTATTGTGATTATTGAATGTTAATCATGATACACAAGCCATTAAAATTGAATAATAATAATAATAATTATGAATAAAAAAAGCAAACAAGTACTGAAATTATAAAAAAAGAAAATAATTTACAACAAATCATTAAAAATCAAAATGATTAAATTATAAATTAACAATATAAATGTATAAATATAGAATAAAATGATTACAATTATCAACACAGAAATGAATAAATTAATACAATAATATGTACAGAAGTAATACATTATAAAAAAAGAAACAAACAAACAATTAAGTACCAAAATTAATCATTTAAAAAAAACAAGTAAAAATGATTATTATATAAATATGTTAATAATATTATAAATATAATCATAATAAAATTAATAAAGTGATCAATATAAATAAATACATAAATAAAATTATAAATATAAAAAGTTATATATTTATATAAGTTATGAATTTGATCTGAATTTAACTGTTTAGGGTGAAACCGAAAATATATTTTCAGTCCACTAACGATGGAAGGTATTATTAATGTGACTGAGAAGTTTTTCTAGAATTATCTAAAGATAAAAAAAGGAGAAAACATGCACTAAAAAGCTCCTCCACACCAACTGAATTAGAAATAAGGAAATGTTGTAGACACAACAGAAGTGCTTTGCACACAGAGTTCTGACTCGTTCACAGCTGTGTTTTACGGCTGATCCACCGTATCTAGACAAACATGGAGCAAACGCACACAGCTGTCCATTAAACACAACAACAATAAAAAGAAACGCTCTGCACGCTGAACAGCTCACCTGGAGCGCAGCTGTCCACCAGAGCGCCCAGCGCACGGCCGTTCCTCCAGTCCTGACTGAAGTTAGTGATCGGGAGGTCAGCCACTTTGTTCTGGATCCAGCCGAGCAGCCTCTGCTTGGGCGTCTGTTTCTTGGCTTCCTCATCGTCTTCATCCTCCCAGACGGGCATAGAGATGGAGTAATGGAGGATGAGGGTCCAGACCAGACCCAGGATCAACTTCAGGTTCCCATCCACAATCGCTTTGCTGTCTGTTTGGAGCCGGAAGGGACATGGTTAAATAATCATAAAAATTAAGCAAATAAAGCAAGCAAATAAGTACTGAAATATAGAGAAATAAAAAGAAATGCACAAATAAATTAATAAAATAAATAAGCAAGCAAAGTACTGAAAATGTTAATACATTTGAAAATATGAATAAAGCAAATAAGTAAAAAAAAAAAAAAAAAAAAAGTATTAATACATGCATAAATTAAATACATTTATTAAAAGAAATTAGGGTTGCTCCGATCACGGTCGGCCGATCGTTAATGCGCATCTCGTCAGTAAAGCCGGTTCTCTAATCAGCGGTAAATTCCCTCAGGTGCGTGATTTCACATAGAGCAGCTGTTACTACACAGAGCCGTTGTTAACTGAGAAGATGCGCAAATAAACGCTGAAAATGACCTAATGACCTGAAATCTAAGGATGCAGAAAGTAAGTATGAGTAAGTATTGAGAAAATCATCTTTAAAGTTGTTCAGATAAAGTTCTTAGCAATGCATATTACTAATCAAAAATTAAGTTTTAATATATTTATGGTAGGAAATTTACAAAATATCTTCATGGAACATGATCTTTACTTAATATCCTAATGATTTTTGGCATTAAAGAAAAATCTATAATTTTGACCCATACAATGTATTTTTGGCTGTTGCTACAAATATACCCGAGACTTCAGACTGCTTTTGTGCTCAAGGGTCACAAATATATTTGTATGAAATTATATGTATTATATACTCTGAGAAAAAATAAAATCTGTCACTGAGGCAGTTTTCTTAAGTGGCCAGGGATTGCAGCGTCCCAGTGACCGATGTGAACTCTGCGGATCAGAGCGATGCTGGTACCACGAGGCAGACGGTGGAATGTTCTGGCAGCGTTTGTGAAGCTAGAAACCAGCTCAGTGCCAGACAGAGCATCATTCATTAGCACTGACCCCCCCGACCCGTCCCGTCCCGTCCCACCTGCCTTCACGAGGTTCCCGTTTAATGGGATCTCCATAAGGAGCCCCTTCACCACCAGACGGCCCAACAATACAACAACAGAAACCACTGCTGGCGACCGAGTGCATTCAGAGAACAGCAGAATGAAGGTTACCATGACAGAAGGAGCTTAACCAAACGATGCATGCATTATAGATGAACGGCAGAACGTTTTAGAAAATGTTCTAAAACACAAACACGACTGAAACTGAGATGTTGAGTGGAAAAATATAAAAATACAGCTCTGAACAGGATTCAGACCAATTATTATATTTCATGAAATCATTTGTTGATATTACAGTAAATGACAGACTTTGATTATATGATATATTTAAATACAGACACACACGTACACACACACACACACACACACACATATATATATATATATATATATATATATATACTGTATTATAATAATTTCAGTAATAATCCATTTTAATGAATGCATTTAATGCATTTTTTCATGCATTTTAAAGAATGCATTGTATTTTTATCAATATATGTTTATTGTTTATAATTTAATATTATATAATATAAAATACATTATATACAAATATTTCAATAATACATTTATTTGCATTATTTGCATATTTGATATGCATATAATGCATTTAAAACGATTACATATACTTTATTACACATGTACATTAATGCAGTACATATGTTGAGAAGTTGTTTTTCAGTGGGCTTCTGGGACGTGGTACAGGTCACTTCCAGGAACAACGCAGCTTCTACTTAAAAGAAGAAGTAGAAAAGCAGAGTGAGCGAGCTGAAGGTCATCCAGGCCAGTCATTGTTTTAGGAGGTCATTTGAGGAGAAGCATTAAAACACACCAAGTCCCAAGATAAATGCAGCCTGAACAAGCTAGGAAGGGCACATATATACAGAACAATACTGCATGCATTTCCGACACTTACGCTCACTTTAAAACTCTTGAGCCGAGAGCTTGGGAAAAACACCAACACATTTGACAATTTGTTAGTTGATCCTACAGTTACATTAGTCTCAGAAACACTCATTCAAACCGGATAAATCCAAACAGATGGCTAAAAAGCCTGATTATGAAGGTGTCCAAAATGTTGTCCAAACACTGACATAATCCAACTACGAGAATCCACAACGATCATCGGCCCGCTACGCTCTGACATGAGTCTGAAGATACACAGCTTCACAGACAAAAAGAAAGAGATAGAGAACTTACCAAGATACACAAGCGTCAATATTTGTTAATTAATATAAAGATATAACAAAAATACAGACAGGAAGAGCACCCTCAGGTGAAGCTGTAATATTAACATATTGGCGAAACCGATCTGGAAAACTATCGAGTGCGTATTTGTGTTATCGGAGAGAGTAAAAGGTTTCTATTTGTGATGGGTTTTTACTGCATTTAGAGTCAAATCTACTTTTTTATATACAGTATATAAAATTACTATATTATTTATGTATGTTTATATTATATATTTTTATAAATATATATTTTAATATCTTATCAGAAAAAACAAGCTTAAAATTGTCTTGAATGCATTTGCAAAGTTTGAAGCATTAGTATGGGTCAAGACTGACTTATAAAAGGTTAGAAATGTCCTGAGCTTTATTATTGAGATCTCCTTGGAAACCGGCCTGGAGAAAAATCAACAAACGCTTATGAAAGTGAATAAGCATGATGTCACCAAACATGACGTGATTCTGAAGAGCAAATCAAATCAGATTCCATTCAAGTTTATTTGTATAGCGCTTTTTACAATACAAATCGTTACAAAGCAACTTTACAGAAAATTACGTTTCAAATTAACTGTGTTTAATCAAACTACTGCATTCAAAAATAGTTTCGAATACAAAGGAAATTTAGAACATTCAAATATTTAACAGTTTTAGCATTATTTTGTTTATGTGACAATTACATCCCTGACACTCATTACTGTAGCAATAATAATAAAATAATAATATTAATTATTATTAAATTATATTTTATGATTATTAAATGTCAATTTATATTTTATAATTGTATGACATTATTATTATTAATAATAATATAATACACTTACGAATGATGCTATAATAATTTTGTAATTTCTTAAAAAAAATTATCATCATAGCATTCATAAGTTCATTGAAAAATAAAATGTGCATTTTTGAAGATAATTTATTCCGTTTATTATTATACAATAACAATAGCAACAATCATAAGTGTAAATACATTTTTAATAATTATTTATAAATATTTATAATACTAATATTATTAATAAATAATAATAATAATATTAAATGATTTTTTTTTGTATTATTATTATCAACATCATTAACACAGAAGCACTTTTTCTGCTATGTCATGGTAATATTTGTAATACTTCCTTTAACTTATGATTTATGCCAACTTAAACATTTTCGTACAGTTTGTATTTCGTACAATTTGTACATTTTCGTAACATTTGCAGTTAAACTGCACATAATTGTCATGAAAATAATGTCAGGATGTTCTATTGATTTGTGGGCTGAAATGTGACCATGTGAGACAACTAACACAAGAATATAGAGTAGTCTTCCTCATTCCGACTGCCAAACTTAAGAGGGTGAGGACGTAACCCTGTGGCACACCACACGAAACGAGAAAACAAAGAGGTTATAAACAGTTTTGCACAGCTGTAACCTTCATTTAATCACTGCTCCACTATTTAACTCCTTCCTCAGGCTGGCGAGTCTCCCGTGGCTCTGCTTTCATGAGATTAGATGGCAAAAAGAAGCAGAGGCGGGAGATTTCCTCAGGGTGGGTGTCCTCAACCCAACCCCACCATTACACACGGCTTCAGCCACAAACCCTCTGATCTCGCTATAAATACAGACAGAAGCCGAGGTCTTTTCCAGTCACTTATCAACAGTTAAAACAAGACATATCAACACGAGGGACCCTGTTCCACATTACAGCTCAAACTCAGCATTACGAGAGGTTTGAGAAAAGGGAAAACTGTCCAGAAAGAGACAGAAAAATCAGTTTGAAGTTGAGGATGAATCGTACAAAACCTTGTCCATGTCAAATGACACACCAAAAACAAAAACCTGGAAATAATATTTTGCATAAAGACAAACAAAGCCTATTTTAAGGGCCTTTTTTTTACATTAATATTGTGAATGTTAAGCACCCTCTCAATTTTCATAAATTCATAAAAATATATACTATTAACAATTTATATAAAAATAAATCATCAGATATTATTAGATTTCATTTTTTATAAAAACTTATGAAACATTTTATAGATTTTTATATTTAGTATCTTATTTTTTTAATTTGAAATTTTTTTTTTATCATATTTAATGCCCTAAATCAGTGGTTCCCAACCTTTTTCAACTCTCGGCCCACACAACCACACACATGTTTGCGCGGCCCACTTTAATTTATTTATTTATTTATTTAATTTCATTTCATTTCAACTGATCCCGCTATTGTTGGGTTAATAACTTAGTACTCAGAAGCTAGATTGTTAACTGTATTTATTGAATGAACTAGGGCTGTGCGATATGAAAAAAAAAAACTATCGCGATTTCTTTGATCAATTTTGCTATTTCGATTTTAATCGAAATTTTGACGCACACAGATATGCTTTACAGTCATAAATGCATTCAGGATGAATTTGAAACATATTTCCAAAAGAAAACCAATTAGAGCCTAATCAAAAAGTTGTAACTTCTCTAGAACAGACATAAGTCAAAATAATCACAATAGTAAAAGTATAATAAAATTTCTAGACTAATAGCAAAAAATATAAATAAATAAATCCCGTGTCCAGGGACTTTTTTTTCTTTTTTTGCCATGCATTGTTCTTAGAGCACATTAATTGTAGCGGTGCCTCAGGTGTTGAAATAGATCTGTTATACATTATACAGGTTCACATCTTTTCAGTGTGTATACAGTATGTGTAAGCGGTGCAGAAGCAGCAGCGAGAGCGCATAAATATAACGCGAAAGCATATTAAAATAATGCACGAGCGCAAATCTCTCTGTTCGCACGCAGATTTCCTTTGCTCTGTCACAAAACCAGACGTGCTTGCTCAGATACACGCTGTTCTGCGCAGAGAGAGTGTGCGCACTTAAAACGTGTCTCCTTTCATTTAAACTGCGTCCTGTGCACTCACAACTCTCTCTATGATCATGTGCTAGATATTAATTATTTTCGCACGTTTTTATTTCTAGCCTTTTACCGCATGCAGTGTGAACGCTCTGATCCGTTAACATGGGCTCAGAAAAAAGGCGCATCACATAGGCTACTACGGGCGGTCAGAGCTGCGGAAAATCGTGCATGCTCAAATCGTGATTTTATGACGATTTATATTAATCGCACAGCCCTAAAATGAACTGGCAATGAACAGAAAATAACTGGCCCCGCTCAGCAAAAGGAGAAAACCAGATCCAGGAAGAGCTCGGCAGCGGGTAGACAGTCAGCGGAGCAAGCAGTCAGGAGGAAACATGTTGACAGCATTTATGCATGTTTGAATTTATTGTTCTGTAGCATATGCAGCAAAAATATAAATTGGTGGTTTATTCTTAAACCAATCAGCGAGCTCGAATAGTGGAATCAAAGTTACAGTTGAATATTTATTTTTTGTTATTTAATTATATATATATATATATGAAATGATGTTATTATGTTATGACTTAGACATTTTTACATATATTAACAATATTACTATTTCTTTTAATAGTAATTGGCGGCCCACCTGCAATACCACCGCGACCCACTAGGGAGCCGCGGCCCACAGGTTGAAAACCACTGCCCTAAACAATTTATTCTGTGTAAAACATGGCATTATCTCATGGTGGTATTTATGGTACATAACAAAATGTATGCTGTTCTGTATAAAACATTGCAGTAATTATTTAAAAACTGAAAACATACTTTAAATGTATAATTAATAAAATAAATGAATTAAACACAAATTTACAATAAAATAAAAAATAAAATCTATAAAATATTGTTTTGTTTAAAATTATTTTTATTATTATTTTACTTTATTTTATTTATTATTTCATTATATTTTGCTTTTTATTAAAAAAAAAAAAAAAAAGACTTTTATCTCATGGCAATATTTACTGACCTAAACAAAATGTGTGCTGTTCTGTATAAAACACTATTACAGTCATTTAAAAAACTAAAAACATGGGAAATGTATGGGTTATTAAAAAAAAGTGCTGTGCCATCAAAATAATGGTCAAAATGCAAACAAAATGTTGCTCATGATCTTAAGTTTTTAAAGGCTACCCTCTTTAATTTTGGCATGAAATGCCCCAGACATGTTCTCATGAGACTCACCTGGGTAAGTATCGCATTATTCGAGTGCCAGGCTGACAACAGTTGTAAGTATCAGTGAAACTAAAAACACAAGTTACATTAAAAAAAAAAAAGAGTAAAATGAAAGCAGCAGTCATGCTTTCACCAACATCCGCCTGCATATTCAGAGATAAATGATTAAGAAAAAGAGCTGAATGCTTGTGCTGGTCTCTATGGAGACAAAGCAAAGGAAACACAATAACAGCAAAGGAAGAGGGAGGCAGGACCGGTTTCCACACAGTCACCTCTTATCACCAAGCACTAACCACACCAGGGCGGGATGAGAAAGAGTATATAAATACTATTTAAATAAAATAAAATGTTAAAAAATAAAATATATAAAAACATAATATAAAAAAATTATATATTTTTTTATTATTATTTATATATAATGTTTTTTCTGGAACACACACACACACACACACATACACACACACACACATATATATATATATATATATATATATATATATATATATATATATATATATATATATATTTGCATTTGCTCTGATTTCAAACAAATAAATTATAGTAAAGTACTCTAAATAATCTAAATAAAGAAAATAATAAAATCAAATAAAATCAATTGTATACACACACACACACACACACAAATATATATATATATATATATATATATATATTGTGTTTAATTGCATTATGACAAACAAAGTTTTTAATCATTGACTGGAACGAACAGATCAAACTAATTAACTAAAAGAAATTAAAATGCTTGCAAATTAAATACCACTGTAGATAAAAAAAATAAAATAAAAGAGGGCTCTATTTTACCATTTATCTACATTTCTTTAAAAAACTGATGGCATTTCCTTAGAGAATATAATTTTGGTGAACTTCAGTGTGTGTTTGTGTGAAGTTCTGTCTGCTGGTAATTCAATAGGGGTTTCCTGCTCCATCCAGAAACTCCCGAACCACACCTGCGCCTCAGGACCCGATTGAAACACTCACCGGGTGAAGTGGAACCATGAACAACAGCCGCCCGAGGAAAGAGACGAAGAGGAACACACACCTGTTCTGTGTAAATGACACACACTTCAGACACTTCACGTCCTCATGACACATGAGTACTGTGTGAATCAGAAAGTTTAACCAGTCAGTAAGTGATTCAGTCAAGGTGTTCAAACCAAACCCATCAGAGGACAGAGAGCACATCAGGGCTGTGATAAATCATCAGCATCTGTCTGTATTCTGTTAAAGAGAACTCAAAGAAACGACGCCGAGCTGCAATGGATCCGTCAAGTGTTCTCACTAAAACGCTTATAAAACATCTGATTTACAAGCTCTGAACTGATCTCCGCTTCCAACTCCAGAGAGCCAGGACTTGAACTTGGTTAGTTTAATGTTTTCATGAGAATACAGCGGAGCCAGAAAGAGTCGAAACATGGATGAAAGTGCAGAAGATCTTAAAGAAACAGCTCACTCAAAAATACTCAAAGTTCTCAACCTCAGATCATCCAAGATTAGGATGAGTTTGTTTCTTCATCAGATTTGGAGAAATGTAGCATTGCATCACTTGCTCACCAGTGGATGCTCTGCAGTGAATGGGTGCCGTCAGAATGAGAGTCCAAACAGCTGATAAAAACATCACAATAATCCACAGCACTCCAGTCCATCAGTTAATGTCTCGTGAAGACAAAAGCTGTACGTTTGGAAACAAATTCATATTTTTAGCCATATTTAAATCTCTATTTTAGCCAGAAGATATAGTTTGAAGCTAAAAATGTCTTAATGATTTGTTTCCTACAAACACACAGCTTTTGTCTTTTCAAGACATTAACTGATAGACTGGAGTCGTGTGGATTACTTGTAGATTATTGTGATTTTGTGAACAATCAAAAGTTTTTTAATGCACACTTGTCTTCACAAGAATAAAAAATTTAATGAATCAGATAAAATACTAATATGAAATCATAATCTAAAAATGTATTTAAAAAAATTATTAAAAAATTAATATTAAAAATATAATTAAAACAAATCTCAAAATAAAGAATAAAATATTTTGTTTACCTGCATGTCATGTGACTATTATCTGACATCAAAGAACTGTGAGCATGCAAATGTGTTGTCAGGTCATTTAAATACTCGGGGTAATTTCACGTATATATTTTATGCAAAATGTATTCAGCTAAACAAAAAAATAATAATAATACGTTTTTATGACTTGTTATTAACAGAAATTAAAACCTAACATTAAGTACACATTTATCTACGGAGCCCCGCACATGACATGCAAGAAAAAATAAATAAATAGTGCGCACGATTTACTAATTCGTTCCCTCAATGTACTAAAACGTGTACTAAAAGTTAGCAAATCGAGGGAACGAATTAGTAAATCGTGCACATGATTTAACCTACTTTTTTTATTTAATTACAATAAAACTGTAACAAGCGGTGTTGCGAGTAATTCCTGTGTGACGGCAGTCATGTGACGCAGGATCTGGCCGCTAGACGTTCAGAAAGACTCACAGTTTGGGAAACTGTGTAAACACTATGATGAGCTGTTTTAGGGCGATTAAATGTTGCTGAATGCATTAAATCACAAAGCCACCGTGGGAACAGAGAGCCGTTTGTTTGGCGGGCTTCTTAAAAGCAGATCCATAAATACAGCAGACAGCTTTCTTTGTTTAACGCTGGGTTCCTGTGGAGGGGGGGGGGGGGTCTCATTATGTTCAGGACGGTTTCTGTGGCTCATATCAGACACTAGATTTTTCAGAGACACCTGTGATTCCTCTACGAGAACCTGACTTGACTTTGGCTCTTAATTTGGTTTCGAAAACATTATCAATCCCCATTAAAATTCAAATAAGATTGCTCATTTCCTGCTGTTCGGCTCACTACCTCATGGGTGATGATGTCACGACCCACAGAGGGGAACGAGCACAGTCTAACATGTTATCAGAGGTGGGTAGTAACGAGTTACATTTACTTCGTTACATTTACTTGAGTAATTTTTGGGGGTAACTAATACTTTTCGGAGTATATTTAAAGATGGGTACTTTATACTCTTACTTGAGTAAATTTTTGGGGAAAAATCTGTACTTTTACTTCGTTACTGTGGGCGACGCTCCTCTCGTTACTTTATCTTAATGCAATAAATGTTATAACTGCTTCAGTTTATTCCAAACACGCCGTCTACTTTTCTCTGGACAATGAGCGATGCCCATTCGCGAATGATTCATTCTTTTGAGTCAATTCTGTTCAAAGGCTTGATCAAACCAATTGGCAAACGAGTGAATTGGTTCATGAATCAGTTTGAATGAGTCGTTCAGTTCCCTGCCGCACGCGCTGAGCGTCTGAAGCGGTTCACTCAGAGTTGTAACGTTTAACATCAGCAGCGTTGAAAACGTGGCTGGAACTGCACTGAATTGAAAGCAAATCTGGAAAGGCTATTATTTGCTAGCGATGGAGATCCTTATTAGATGAACACCGCGTGTGCTGTCTACTGTTTAACAGGTAATAACTTGGGCTACATTCGATTACAGTACACGATACCACTGTGACATTAGTTTGTTGTACGTGTGTGGCTTATAACAGAGGGGAGTCAAGTTGAATGCAGCTTCCAAAAGACAAAAAATAGCCGATTAAGATTTTATTAATTTTAATAAAATCACACCGGTGCGAGTAGCCTACGTTCAGCAAGTCATATCATCAGCCGCTAAATTCAGATCTGTGATCGCTTGCTGGCGCTGAGCCAGACACGTTTTTACAGCACTGCGCATTATAACCAATCACACATGATTCTTTTGAGCTTATTAAAGCATTGGCCAATCAGAGGCGTTCAGATGAGTCATCGCTAAAATGCCGGTGCTTCCTTCACTCGCTCACTGACTGGAGACCTCTTTCTGGTGAATTCTCTCGTCAGAAACAACAAAGTGCAGATGTGTGTACGAATCTTTAATTTAGATATTGATTTCACAGTGTTAACAGTTTCAGTGATTTTAATGGGAGTTTCTGAGAGTGATTGAAATCTAGACTGTCAGTGAAAATGATCTTTGATAATGTAAATGTTATTTGCTCTCTTTCTGAACAATGAAAGATTAGTAGCAATATTTATATCACATAAACTTTCAATGTTAAATTCAAATTTAATATAAAGTCAGTCATATTAAAAATATGTTATGGCATGACACCTATATCTGTTACTTAAGTAAACAGACAAGGTTTTATAATAAATTACATAAATTGGAGTAAAGGCTGATGAAATATATACATTTATACACGCACACATACATTACATACATTTTATCTATATATCTAAATAAAAATAGGCTCAGTATATATGACCCAAAGTAACTAGTAACTAACTACTTGAGTAGATTTTTTATCCGATACTCTTTTACTCTTACTCAAGTAACTATTCAAGACTAGTACTTTTACTTTTACTTGAGTAAATATTTCTAGAAGAACTTTTACTTTTACTTGAGTACAGTTTTTGGGTACTCTACCCACCTCTGCATGTTATACATGCGAACGCTGTTCTGGAAAGTATTGCAAATCTTTCTCTTAAGATGGCACAATCTTGGGTGATGATGTTGGACAAGTTGAGCAGATTAATGCATCAAAATACTGTAATAATCAGCATGATTCATTTGCTGAAAAACTGCCTGTAAAACAGGCATAAGTATAATAACTGCATGATGTCATTTGCGTTTCATCTCACTCTTTATAACATATCATTAATCACTGAAGTACAGTGATGGAACAGAAACAGTAGTAAAACTTGCTGAATCACGCTCATTCTCTTAAAATACCAGGTTTTAAGCCCATCAGGCCTCTAATCTAAAAGTGCCGATGTACCAGAAAGACATGAAACAGGATCTTACACGGCGATACAAGGATTGCTGGACTGGGCAGAGCAAAGTCCTGCTTCATTTCCACAGATTGCAATAATCGGCTCTCTTTCACTGCAGCCATATGCTCACGGTTTGCGATAAAAACACATTCATTTAGATCATGAATTGGCAACAAAACTACATATTTATATTCTCAGAAGAACATATGCAACGACTGCAGATACACATGCAAAACTTGCTGGCATGATTAATTTAATTAAATAATTGTTTTTTTATTTAAAGTGTCATTTTTATTCAGTTCACATGCTCATAGATTGGGATCAGAATGTCGTTAATTAAGATCATAATGGAGCAACAAAATTACATATTTAAATATTTACATGAACGTGCAGTGCTTGCACAATGCAATATCTCACAAAAACACAAAAGATTTTACTTGTACAGTATACATTTTTATCACTTAACAGTAAATAAATGTAAAAAAAGGATGAAAAATGTGTGTGTGTGTGTGTGTGTGTATATATATATATATATATATATATGTATATATTGTTTATTTTTATTTTATGTTATTTTAGAATTTTTTAAATGGTTTGCTTTCACATGCTCATGCTAATTTTTTATAAATAAATAACAACACCAGGGTATTTTATTTGTAATTTTTTTTTTTTTAATTAATGTTCTTTGTTTTTTCCCCCCATTTATTTATTCAGAATTAAATAAATGAATAAAGAAAAAAATAAGATTTATTTTCTTTTTTTAATTTCTTAATTTATTTAGTAATAATTAAACAAAAATAATAATAAATGGAAAAAAATAAAAAGTAGTAAATGTAAAGTATTTACAGTTTGTGATCAGTATGTCATTGATTTAGATCATAACTGAGCAACAAAATTACAATCTCATCTCTTGCACATGCAAAACTTGCTGACAAAATGCAACCCTTCTGCTGAGGTGTGCTGGATCATTTCTAGCCATCAACAACACCAAACAGTAATCTTAATGTTTGACTTACATCAGCATGTTTGACCTATTTTTAACCCATGCCCATTGCAATATAAAGAGCAACTTTCCCAATTGGGAGAACAGCGATCTATGCTTAGTTTGTGCGTCTGTGTTTGTGGCCATCGATAATTAATTGACACTTAATTCTGCATTTGGCAGCAGTCCAGGGTCTCTCAAAAATGACATCATCTGCAGACACCCGTGACGGGAACACAGGACACACTACCTACAGGAGCACATTCCTTTCCCATGAGATCATCCCCGCCCACTCCTGCAGCAGCCAATCAGAGAGCAGCCTCTGACCCGAAAGCCTCCATTAAGAGTCCCATCAGGTCACCCCAAACACTCCAGCCAAACCAACTACTATTGTGTCCCGGCTTCATAATGTGCCACTTGAAATCATTAACAGTTTCCGCTCTGCCAAACAGACTGGTGTAAAACTCAGATACATAAAGGGAAAAACCAAAGTGCTTGTTAAACTCTCATGAGACTCTCATTTAAAAATCTGTTAGGTTTTTGGTAAATATAAATTCCCAAAAAGGCCTTGGCTATGCCAGCAGAAAAGTTTCATGAGAACATGTCAGCGTCATATTTTAGAGGTTTAAAAAGGAAATTAATTTTTTTTTATTAAGTTTACATTTGCAAAGCATGAATAAAATGAACATAAAATGCACTAAATAAAACTATATATAAGTATTATTTCTCCTTAAAAGAAATTGAAGGTTTTAATTTCAGGACTAGAAAACATGTTACTGAAAAACATTACAGAATGATTTTGGTTTAAAAAAAAAGGCATTAAGTGGAATATAGCATTATCATAATGCATAAGTAAATTTGATTTTTCATTTTGGAATAATGCATAATGAAAATGTGCTAAATTGTCACAATGTCATGTCAAATTGTACATTTATATTTTATTGTTTATTGTATATATATATATATCTTTATTGTATTTTATATAATTACTTTTTTTTTTTTTTACATTTAATATTTTATATTTTGTTTTGATTTGTGAAATAAATAAAATATGACCAGGACATGCAGAGAAAATTCTTATTTATCAATATATATATACAGCGCCGGCGCTATGGTGGGGCATTCGAGGGCCGTGTCCCCCCTAGCGGTTATTGATGCCCCTCCTACAGGCCATGGCGTGGCCAAAAAAAAATATCCCTTTTAATTTTTATTTTAATATTAAATGTTCAAACTGTAACTTAAATAAAATAAAATAAAAAGAATGCGAAAATGCATCATTTTGGTTGTTCATGGCATGTTACTAGGCTTCGTCATGGTGAATGCTTATTGGTCGCCGTATCGCCGAGTTAACTTGTTACATTTGATTTGCAGCACGCACGCAAAATCCATTTCAAGTTGAAGAACAGTTTGTCCGTCTATATTATAGACAGTTGTTAGCAGCTAATAAAAAAAAATGGATTTACGAAAATGGATTAGACCTCCGCAGCCTCGTCAATCAGCAGACTTGGGTACTCTGGGCACGACCACCAGTACCACGGTCTGAGAGCTGAGCTGGCGAATGCTAGCAAATGCACAAGCGAATGGAAGGACACAGTACTGTACTTAGATGGTTCAGTAGCAACACTTGTCGCCTGGAACTCTTCTGAGGGTAACTCATTTGTTCAATTCACTTATTGAAGCCAGCCCTGGCTTTCATAAGGCCTACTAAGCAGGTGAATTGTTGATGAATATTTGTGGTTTCTAACTGCATTTGTGTTTTATACTTGGCTGTATGTAAAGATATGGGCTTATGTCATTTCTGCTTGGTGCGTGCATAAACTGCTGGGAGGTGTGTAAGCCAGGTTAAAAACAAGTATTATCATAAATAGCAGAATATACATTTATTTTTGTCCTTTATTTATTTTGTTTAGAAAACGAGTCCTTTAGAGTTAAAACGATGTTTAAAGAAATTATTTTATTTGTTGAAGCACACTTTGTATTTTCTGTATTTTATTTTATCTTTATCTATTTCTCAAGTTCTACAAAATTTGCATTCTACGCAAATCAAAAACGAAAAAATCAGTTAAAAAATGTTGTGACATCCTTATTCTCAGCAGGCGAATTTCAGTCTTCTGATTTAACTGGTCCATACGCAGACATTTTTGTGATGATGTCCAACTCGTTTTATGAAGAAAAAAGCCTTAAGTTTTCAGAAACATCTATACGAAAAAACACACACACACACACACACAGAGTGTATATACAGTTCCTCCTCTCTCCGTTTCTCTGATTACACACTATTATCAGGCTCTGGTCTGTGTCAGAGAGAGGAAACGGCTCGGCTCGGCTCGGCTGTAGTGTGGAAAACCAGCGCTCAATAACAGCCTGCAATAACCTGCAGTTAAAAGCCATTATCTCCAACTACTGCAGGTTTGTAGCATGCCAGTTTCAAAATGAGATTACCAACCTGCAAATAGAAAGAGGAAAAAACAACAACTTTGATTTGAAACCATTTAAGGGTCATAACGAGAAACAGAACTTGTCTTGCCATTTCGAAGTATTTAAAATGTAATCACGTACACATACTAAACCACAAAACAGCTAGAAATATTAGAGCAGGGGTGTTAAACTCGGAGAGATGATGCCATCATGAACCTACTGTCCTGTACTCATCTTTCCAGACATGCTGACAGGAGCTTATTTCTCATTCATATTCACTGCAGCACAAACACTGGCTTTCTGAGAAGCCTTGGCTTCACACATGTACATGGATCCTGCCTTCTTCTCCATATTTTTACGAAACGCCTGAGTTTCTCGGCATGTGTTTGTGGGCCCTGTGTGATTCCAGAGCGATGATCTCACCCTCACACAGGAAATGCAGATGATGTTCTCACTTTAAATGCTGGGAGGCGACCATATGGTTTATACGAGGCATTGTTTGAGTCTCAGTCGCTCACACAGGGGCTGGACAGAGGAAGACGCCGTGTGAAGGCTTGTTGGTGGAGTTATCTGAGGATTTCATTCAGGATGTGGTGTGCAAAAACACAAAAACAGCCAGCCGACATGAGAGGCTGCTTTAAAATAAGCATCTTGTGCTGGAAGAATGATCGTAGAGCTCAAACATATCACATAATACTCTGGCAGGTCAATAACCTGTGAAATAACCTTCTTGTGTTGTTGTTCTTGCAGGAAGCATTATGGGTGACACTAAGTGATATTTAGTTTGTTGATTCTAGCGCTGGACAAACTCGCTGGTCAAAAATATTAATAACAGTGTTTTCATATGATTTAGTATTAAGTGCTGCATCCTCCGTCATCGAGGCGGTCTCATTTCAGAAAAGTAACCAATAAAATGCAATGCAAAAAAGAAATGACAGTATTTTATACCTAGTATTTTTCTTTTATAACTATTACTTTTCTTAAAACATTCTTGATGACATATAAAGCTAACAAAAACGACCTCCGGAGGATATAAGACGCAGCTGACATTTATCATGATTTTCATTTTATACTATTAATATGAAATTAAACTGTTTGTTAGACCTCGCAAACAAATGGAAACAGCTTGTTAATCTATGTAAATATACAACATTTATGTATATACAAACCAAAAATGTTGTCCAACGAAAGAATTAATAACATTTTAATCCTAAAACTTTAAATAAAGCTTTTAAAATGTAATTAAATTACATAATTTACAAAAAAAAAAATGTGTTTGTTAAATAAAGTGCTGCACATCCGAATTGTATAAATAACAAAAAATATAGCCTAGATTAAAAAAATATTGGTTGTATGATATTACATTGAAAAAAAATTTTTTTATTATAATAATGTCATTTGTATTAATATAATAAACTGTAAGCAATTTAGTAATACATCGTCTTTACATGTGTTTCACTTATAATGTTTCCAAACCGAACTTATAGTAACACAAAGCTGATATTGTTGGCCTTTTAGCCAAAAAAACTGATTTATTACTATTTATACATAAATAAATGACTTGAAAATGATCCTATATGATATTGTTTGACTAGTTTTGGCTTGATTTTGGAGCTCAAGTTTATTTTAAAAGCACAAGTGCTGTTTGACATGCATTAAAACACGTTAAAGTGAGTTGAGCTGTGGCATTAGCATATTAATTAGACATGTGATGGATAAATCAGTCACACAGCATAATTAGGTCATTTTCAGCTCAGAGTTCCTAAAACTGAACTATATAAAGTACCAACTAAAATCAGAGCAAAGTTTACAAAGCAACAAGATGTTAACTACTACTATAAGTGCTGTTTTGATGAGGGCGGAGTATAATTAGAGGGATTTAATCATTGACACTGAAGAAAAGAGAAATCATCTCTCCACTGCTTTAAAGTTATTGTTTTAAGTTCGATCATCATGTTCAATCCTGTCTAGACTCGAGAACATTTGGGTGGGATCTAGGTTGGGTTGAAAATTAAAGACTTAATGAAACACTGAAGATTACCAAGCTTTTCCATCACTAGTAGGTGTTTCTACTCAACTACAACAGCCAATCACTGTGAGAGGAGAATCATGTGACCTTCAGTGTCTGGACTCCTATTGGTAGAGCTGCACATGTGCATGAAGTTAAACGCTGTTGCATCACAATCATCATTGATGTTTCACTTTTGCTCACTTTGCCAATGCAAACTGCATCTCATTAATCTGATAAATGTAGAAGTTTAAGGTTGCATTAGAAACTGATACCTCGCCCGAAATGATTCCCCTCATTCTCCTGTCAAAGACTTCAATTACTACTTAACAATCGCATGACAAAGAACCCAATAAAAGCCTACTGAGCATTCAGTATCTGAGCAAATTCTTGGCTCGCTATTGCAAACAGCAGCACAAGAGAAGCCTGCAAAAGCAGAAGGTAGCGGTGGGCGACTCAGGTTACCCGCTTCCAGCCGGACACAAGAGCTCCAGTTTAATCACAAAACATGCCGAAGAATAAAAGACAAGAGGAGGCAAAAACCAGCAGATCTCTCTGAGACTCCATGAGACGTGGTTTAAAAGGGTCTCTTTCACCTGTGGACCAGAAAAGTTACTCAAAACCCAGACATGAGCGAGTCGGCCAAGGCCCAAAGGTTTCCAAAGTATCGCTGTTAAACAGCCAATCACCGTTTTTCTTGAAATTAAATATAGGGTCCAGAAAAATGTGTTTTATTTTTACCTGAATTCAGTTTTATTTTCTTCTAAATTCAATTTTCTCGTTCTTAACAATATTTTAATGGTTAAATTAAATTAAATGTATTTATCAAAAAGCATGTCTAATTACCTGAAATCATGAAACTTGCACAATTTAACAGCAACTTTTCAGTTGTATCAATTGCATTCTTAGTGCCATATGAAATACATTTTTTTTTTTTCAATTTTTTTTTCTAATTTTTTTTTTTCATTTTAAATTCCATTTTCTCCCCAATTAATTTTTTTTCTGTCCTGCATTTTAATGGTTACATTAAATTAACAGTTAAATTAAATTAAATGTATTAATCAAAAAGCATTTCTAATTAATCGAAATACGGAAACTTGTAAATTTAACAGCAATTTATTAGAAGTTTAACAAAAAATGCATTTTTAGGGCCTAATAATTTTCCCCTCAAATTATGTTTTTTTTTTCATTCAAATTTTTCTAGATTTATTTAGAATTCATCTATATTCATAAAATGAAAATTTGACAAACTCTTCATTTTTTTGCCAAACAAAGTGCGAAAAAAATACAAAAGGCGTATATTAATATATTTGTCATAATTTCTTCAAGTTAAACCAAACTTTTATGACAGATTGTCATGAAGACCTTAAGTTTCTGTGTGCATGTATTATGATGATACATTTTCTCAACTAAACGGTGAAATGCTGTTGAAGTGTCTCATGAAGCTCATGTGTTTATGTCGTCATATAGTGATACCGCAGAGGCTAAAAGACCGCGAGCGTCACTTCAGTGTATGGTAAACAGAACCACACCCATTCATTCACACAGAACATGCAGGATTCATATTTACATGGGACTTTTTGTGGTTTAATATTCACAGACACTAGTCCATATAAGAATTTGATTTATGTAAACTGACCTTCTTTTGATTTCATTCATTTCGAAATGAGCAGATCTTCTGTAAGGCCCAAACATTTAAACTTGCCTCAGTTCATTGAAAGGCATTGAAGCTTTTTTTACACATCTGAAGTCATCCAGGCTCGGCCGAGCCAAAGTAAATAACACAGTAGGCAGGAAATCTGGGTAACTGTTCGCAAATCTTTTGACTTATTGCTCGGTGACAAACAGCAGTTTTAAACACACATAGCAAGAGAAAAACGACTGGCCTTTTGGGCCCCTTCCAAACAACCAGATAGATTTTCTATAGGATCCTTTGTTTTGCTGTTTTATTTGGGCTCGTAAAAAGCCCCAGCACTCCCTGATCTGACAGACAAGTCTGAACTGTAAATCAAACACTAGCTCTGGTACCTTCCACCGGGCAACACGACCTATAAACAAGCACAGAAACAACCAAGGGTGGAGACTACAATCTCTGAAGGAATTCGACTTGGTTATATTCTTCTTAGGATGCAATTCATGTTAACCAACCCTATAAGCTCCATTTAAAAGATGCTTTTGGCCTAAACCAGGGGTTTTCCAACTGGGGACGCAAGAGAATGAAGGGGCTCCATGGAAAGGTTTACAGAAAAAGTGTAAAAAAAAAAAAAATAAAAATAAACAAATTATATAAAAATAAATTACATTATAATTTACGAGTAACTACACAACTATATAAAAAGTAAATACAAATTAATCAAATATTGCTTAAAACAATGATAGAGTAAAATAAATAATTAACAAATATCCAATACACAATAGATTAAAAAGTAAATTCAATTAGATTAAAAAAATAAATCTGGTAAAAAATAAAATAAATAAAAAATTAAGAAATTTAGTGAAATTAACAAATAAACATTAGATTAAAACAAAAGTGAATTAAATACATTTAAACAAAAATCTGATAAAAACTATAACGGACTAAAACATGAAAAAGAAATTGAGAAAAAAAAGCATTTGACTAAAATAAAAGTACATTAAATAATTTTAAATAAATAATTTAAGATTAAATAAACATTAAATAAACAAATAAATATGAAGTGATTTAATTATATAAAATACATAATTGATAAAAAATGATTCCAATGACTTCATAAATTAATAATTTAAACAAAAAACTAACAAAAAAAAAGATTAAAATGACTAAATACAACTTTTGAAAGTGGGTCTTTATGCTAAAACCTATATAGATGCCTTTAAATTTAGGGATGGGTGTCTCTTGCATGAGGATGATCATATTTGGGTCTGTGGCTTTTAAAAGGTCGAGAACCTCTGGCCTAAACAAGCTTTCTGACCTTAAACCAGTAGCCTCTAAACAGAAATCCCAATGCAAAGCACTAAAAATGGCGCAGCTTTGACCTGCAAAGTCCAATAGCAGAACATGGAAGAGATGTATCGTATAAAGAATATGACATCAGAGTAAAAGCATTTGAAAAATGCCTATGAAGAGGTTAAAAACGCGCTTCAGAAGCGTGATTGTGTGAGTCTGCATGAGATCACCGGACGCGCTCGACGCTTTCAAGCACAGTCTCAACACAGATGGCATGTTGGGAGAGTAAATGATCAACTTTAATCAAATACTGACCCACTGCACGGGTCTAAAGAACAGCAGAACGTGTGTGTATATATAGCAGCATGGTGACTTAAGCGTTAATGCAATCCAGATAACACGCAGCATTCTTCTAGGAAAGCAGACACACTTGAAAACTTCTGCCTCTAGGAAAGAAAACCAGTCACTTTAAGACAGAGAAACTGCTTAGTCTTAGGCTGACGTCAATACTATTGTTTGCTTTCGCTGGTTGCACTGGCCCCTGAAGGTCAAAGCTTCATTACAAACAATGCAATCTGACCTTTGCTACAATGCAGATGGGAGAAGCATTTCCCGCTCTGACCTAAAAACATTTCCTCAGGATCAGGCTGTGCTTGGCCAAGTCCTGCCGAGCTCATGTGGTCAGACTAAACGTAATGGAAGAGGTTAACGTAATGACGGCGGACCGCAAGAGAAACCTGTGCAGACGTCCCACAGAAAGCTGGAGTTGTTTTTGGCTCTCATGCGTGACTGAGAATATTATTGAAGAAGCTGTTCTATAGCAACCCTGAAATATTTGCTCGAGGTCTCGTCTATTTGAACGCTGCCGTTCGTGTTGGTTTTCCATGTTCAGGTTTCGTTATTTGGGCTGAGGGCAAAGCGACAGTACAGAAACTGTGATGCAATCCATTCTGGTGCAGGAATGTGAGCTTTCTGGAATTAGTGTGAGGAACTGAACTTTGGTTAGGGTCGCTTTAGCGAAGCCTTGCATCCTGTTGCTTCTTTTAGACTCCAAAACAATAGCGGATTCCACCGAGTTACCACACAAATCCATACGCAGATTCACAGGCTTCTAGCTTCATGTGCAAGGTTTCCTTCCGGCGGTTCAGCCCAACCAGCGTGGCTCTTCCTCTTCCTCTCAAAGCACTGTTAGGTCTGGCTTCTTCAGCTGTGGCTTAATTAGCTGCACAGTAAAAGATATGCCACTTACTTCTGTTGAAGCGTGTTTACATATGGGATTAAATGTGGATTATGACTTCTTATATCCCAATTATAGCTGTTTTTCCTTGCAATTCTGACATTTTTCACAATTGAGAGATAGTCCAAATCATGAGAAACCTTTCCATTTACAATAAAAAATATGATTTCTTCTGTGAACCAAAAAAAAATGATTAAATGGAGAGATGTCAAATCAGAAGAATTCTGGGTTGAATGAAAAAAACGAAAATTGCAAGATGTAATATCAGAATTCAGAAAAAAAGTCAAAATTGCAAGACATAAACTCTGAATTTTGAACAAAAAAAGTCAAAATGCGAGATTCTGAGAATCAGAATCATGAGTGAAAGACAATTGTAACGTTTTTCTCACAATTCTTTTTCACGTTTTTTCTTGCAATTCAATTTGTTTTTTGCATGATGTTAACCCTGAATTAAGATTATTTAAATTATAAATTATTCAAAGTGAAACAATTCAGACATAAAAAGTCCCGATTACATTTCTCATTTATTTTTTACTCTGTGGCAGAAAAAGAATTGCGAGATGTAAAATCTGAATTCTGAGAATCTGAGTTATGAGATCTGACAGATTTGCAGATTTCCCAGAATTCCGTTTTACTCTTGCAAATCAGTTTTTTGTGTTTGTTGTTTTTTGAAAGATGTTAACTGAATTGTGCTATACTGTATGAGCTAGCAATTACAAGAGCAACAAGTTGATTGAGTTCTTTTTTTTTTACTCTGTGACTAAGTAAAAAACTGAATTGTGAGATCTTAAATTAGAATTCAGTAGAAAAAAAACTACATTTATGAGATTAAAAAAAGATATAAAGGAAACAAACTTTTTCCTTCACAATTAATAGATCCAAATGACTCCAAATTGTTAGATATAACCTCACAATTGTGGGAGAAAAAGTCACATTTATCTTTTTTCTTTTTTTTATTCTGTGGTGGAAACAAGCTTCTATAGTTTCCATTTTTGGGTTTAAATGACAAATAATATTCAGATGGATTTAGATGGATGATTACACTAACTTAGCAACATCTACACTGTTACTGACTTGAAGTGAATTAACCCTGAACTCAACTGAATCTGAATAACTCTACAGTTCCTGGAGAGCTGCTTAAAGTCTATGCAACTCAGACTTTTGTTGAACTGAATCAACACTGATCTAAATTGAGCATGAATAATGACACTATTGTATTCTCTAGAGTTTCATAATTGATGATCCTGCAACCTTCACACTGTAATTTTCTTATTTAATACTGCAAATTAATGACACAACATAAATGTGACGACTCTCTCTGTACTGAACAATCGTAGACGCTGGTGGGAACGACTTTATCTCTTTACTACAGTCAGTTTAACGTGAATGCAAACACATTCACCTCGTGTCTTCCTCTGTGTGTGTGTGTGTGTGTGTGTGTGTTAAAGCAGCTCTCTGCCCATCCAGTACAACAAGTTCTGAGAGTTTGGCTTTGTGGAAGAACTTTAGGAAACTAGTGAAGTCACTCACACTTTTCTCAGCCGCGTTTACAAGTGAACATCCCAGTGTGACACAAACACAATCAGACACAGGTTCAGGACACTTGACTACATGCTGCACGGTTTGGGGAAAAAACTAAAAACTAATTCTGATCATTCTGATAAAAATAAAAATCCAGGTTTGCTGTGGTTGTTTGTAGTGCTGCACAATTCGGCCAATAATGTGATTCTAATGACTACAATATACATATTAAATAAAAATAGTTCATATTCTTTTATTATGATCATTATTATTAATAAATAAAAATTAGTAATAGCAAAACATAAATTCTTAATTTCACTAAAATTAAAAGAATGAGTATTAAAAATGATATATAAAAAAAAAGGATAGAATGGAATTATTTCAATTGAAATCTGAAATCTCGATGTAGACTCGATGTCTATTAAATGATAGCTCTTTTAATATGTTCATTATTATTACTAAATAAGTGATTAATAAAATGAGAAATTAATATTTTAGTATTAAAATTAACATTTAAATAGTATTTAATAGTAATAACAATTATTTAAAAATACAATAGAATACATTTAATTAAATTCAAATGTTCTACATAATATCTATTAAATAATATGTATCTTTATTATCACTAAATAAAAATGAGTAATAACTAAATAAATTAATATTACACTGAAATTAAAAAATGAGTACATAATAATAATAATGAAATAATAATTTCATTATAATGATAATAATCTCTAGAAATAAAAAACTAAACTATAATAGTCATACAGAAACATGCTGGGTTAAGGCCAAAGGAGTCTAAAAGTCTAAATGGTAGCTGCAACAAATACTTTAATAAAATAAAAATAAACATAAATCAGGCCTGGTTGCTTCTTCAAATCCAACCGAGAAGCTTTGAGTGTTTTTCTAGAACGCAGGTCCACGCTCTGAACATCTGATCTGTCTGAACAGCTCCTGGAGACTTTCATTTACAGAGCCAAAGAAACCAAAGTAACTCATCCCACAACAGCAGCCGATCCTCCTCAGATCTGAATAAAGCCAAACTCTGCAACTTAAGACGAGCGAACCTTTGGCTCACCGCGCCGTTCCTGCTTCTGTTTGCATAGCGTGAAGATACGCCATCTGACGAACCTGAGCGGCACAGACAAACATCTCCATAATGACAGGAGACAATCCAACCCAACAGAACTGACTCAAATGGTTTGTTTTACTCCAAATCGATCTGCAACTCATTAAACATGATACTGAAATTAAACCAGCATTTAACGCCACTCCAAAACAGCCCAAACTAATGTCTTTTAACTCTCTGGTGGGGAAGCTGGCGTGCAGGAGGACCACAGTCCAACTGGTTTTTAATAATAGGCTTTTCCATCAGGCTTCGCCCTGGGAACACTTTCAGGCGGCTTTATGAGGGAAGTTTCAAATCTCGGACCACTTCGGCTTTGGATGGCAGTAGGGATGGGACGATAACCGGTTTTATTGATAACCGTGATAAAATGTGCTGAAGGTTAGTAATATCGTTTAAAAATGAATTATCATTAAAACCGTGTTTGTCGCGGTTTTAATAACTCACTATTAAATCATGTCCAGCCAGCAACAGTCTGACGCAAGCGCAGCGCACAATGTTTTTTTCGAGAAGGAATGGCGAAAGTCAGTGACTTTTCTATGCTTTTCTATGCTTTTCTATGCTTCTACACTTTTCATTGTAAGGAAGGAAATGCCACAGAATTTAATCTTTCTTTAAATTAAGTGCATAGAGTTGCTTGTTTTATTAGTTGTTTGTTGATTATTAAATATAAAACTTGCTGAAATGTTTTCAGTGTGAGCATCAACTATTTTTGAACACTTTCATCTCGTTTCAACAAAACCGTGATAATATTGATAATCGTGATAATTTTAGTCACTATAATCGTGATATTAAATTTTCATACCGTCCCATCCCTAGATGGCAGCTCATGTGTGACTAAGTCCTTCACAAATGCACTCCAAAAATCCCCGACCTACACTCTTACAGACAATAAACGCACAAGCAAGCAAACATTACAATGAACACAACTCAGGTTTAACTAAAATGATCTGCATGCACTTAGAAACCGGTTGTTGTCAACAAAAGAAAAGCTTAAAGGGCTTCCTGCAGTTCTCCTATATTGTTTAAAGTTAGGAAATGGAAAAAGTAAAAAAAAATTAGATATATATTAGTATTCTAACTTTACAGTTACTCAATCTTCTAAAAATAAAATCATATTTTTAATTATATATTCATCCTATATTGATTTTTATTTTAACAATAAATAATAATATTAGTTACATACACATTATTTTACAGTGAAATTCTTATTTCCAAATATTTAGCCAAATATCAATGATTAAATTAATATTAATTTTCTTAGGCACAGTTTTTTTTATTACTTTAATTTTATTATTTTATTACTTTATTACATATTACTAATCATAATCATAGTACTTTTATTATTTTATAGTCATATTGATAAATAAAGAATATAGGAAATAATAAAATGTTTGGCCAAAGTACACGTATATACGTAAACAAACAAATAAATAAATAAATACACTTTACAGCTAATACTATTATATAAATATTATTTTATATTTGTATTGATATCTATTTTTTTTTTTACTTTTTATCAGGGGGGAAATTATATATATATATATTTTTTTGAGTGTCGATTACAAGCTGGCAAGCTGGAAAAGGCAGGAAAGGATCTTAGCTCTAGTTTTCTAGATCTTAGGATCTTAGGGTAGATCTTAGATCTTTGGTTTCATGCTAACTGAGAATGAATCACAGAAGAATTCAATTCAGTTTGCATGCAGAAAATCCTCAAATTTGCAAATGTGCATCAGCTCCCAAAGCACAGACATGAAGATGCTTAATGGTTCAGTGCACACCAACGAATGAGGTCACACCACGATGTCATTCCTCAGCATCTCACACCTCCATGATGGAAAACAAATGTCGAACGACCCTAACAACACTTTCATCACCGCCTACATGACTCTAATCATGTCTTCAAACCGTCACTTTCCTGGAAAAATCAGGACAAATGTCAGAGCAGAATCAGCAAGAACCGATGATGATCAAAGACATATTCTGGAACGAAATTGATACGGTACAGAGTGATCATGTCAAACCACACTTGCAGAGGCCTGAGGGAAACAAAAAAGCACAAAGGAGGACCGAACATGAACTACCGACTGTGCAATTCATGATATTATGACATTAGCCACTCAGCTCAAGTCCAGACCACTTTACAGTTTATTCTGGACATGAATCACAGGCCAGAGAGTTCTTCATCCAACCTTTTCAATTATCCCTTCTTGTCTTTGACATTAGAGAGTGATCCGGTGAGATTAATGGTCAAAACAGCAGACGCTGTGCCCTTCTTGTGTTTATTTAGCTGGGAATTCTCCCCCATCTCTGATCACGGCTGCCCTTTGAAACGCTGGAGAGTCTCGATAACGCTCAACCTTACCACGCGGGTCTTAATGTGTGTCAATGAAAACACCCCACCCACTGTTTCTGGACAGGAAGATAGCGTCATTCAGGAAGTCCTGTGTTCATCCCAAAATAAAGAACTTCTCCACACATGTCCTGTGTAATACAACTACTATAAAAGAGTGTCAAAACAGCAACAAGGAAAAGGATAATTCAATAAAGGACTCATACTGCAATCTAATGTTTCTTAATTGGAAAAAATAAATATTTCATGAAAACCTAGTATAAATGCATTAACACCTAATGTGCATATATATACACACACACACACACACACACACACACACACACATATACACATATGTATATACATACTGTATATGAATAAGGATGCAAATAAAATAAATAAAAAATAAATACATTATAAAAACTATAAAGAAATAAATAAATATATTTGAAAATGAATGAAAAATAAAACATTTATGTAACAAAAAAATTGCAGCTGGTGTTTTTGCAAAAACAGGCCATAAAATATGTTTCTGGCACAGAAAGTGATAATGATAATAATAATAATAATAATAAATAATAAATAATTTCCTAAAGGATCAGACTATTAGAAAAATATAAAATAATATATATTTCTAACACTGTATATGAATAAATAGCTAAAAAAAACATTATAAAAAAAACAGGAGGATAAATAAATATAATATAATAAATAATATAATAAACAATAAATAAATGCACAAAATGCAAAAAAAATGCAAAACAATTTAAAATAAAAAATGACAAAAATTATATTTGAGACAACAAATTTCAGCTTGTGTATACAATCCATGCAAAGATGGCACTTCTTAAATGTACAGCAGCAAAAGCAGGCCATAAAAATATGCTTCTGGCACAAAAACAACAAATTCCAGGGGGAAAAAAAACTTTTTTTTTTAAATCTGAAAAAAAAGTTTGTCCTCCATCCAACCCTCTCTATCATACGTGTATTTAAATCTAAATACAGGCTACTCCTACTGCGCAAGACGAGTGGAAAACAGAGCATGGGTGACTGGTTATTAGGTCACCGCACTGACATATCACGGCTCTCCAAAGACACATCAAGCTCGGGAAAATCTCTGATTCTGACACACACAGAAACATGAACAACAGGAAGTCCATCCTGACGTGTCCTCAGGCCCTCACACCTCAAATTTCATCACAAACCTGAATGAATGAAGTTTATTGGCACACAAACATACGTAACCAGCCAAGAACCGCAAGGATATTAGGTTGGGCATCACCATGGCAATGTTTGCATGTATTTTGCTATGAGCAACTGATTGCCAAATATGGAAGAACATCCTGTGACCCCAGCTGTCCAGGTGACAGTTTTGGTATTGAATGCATGCATAATCTATTTCCAGGATTTACACAAGCACTGGCACATAAAACAACAGCAACCGCGTGAGAAATCACATAAAGGCCACAAGAAATGCAGCCTGATGCATTTGGACCGGCTTCAAGAATGTCACAGGCCAGCTAAAGGTGTTTGGCACCAAACACAACCATTATGAAACTACATCTTAATATTTAAGCCTCTGGAATCCGGAAATTCTCCAGATTTCTAAATCTTAATGAACACAAGAATGCAAGTAATGGTGCAACTTTTCTCACACAGGACCAACTAAAGAAATCAAACAGAGACGAGACGGATAATCTAGTACGAAGCAATAGACACTGGGTGGATGTTTGTTATCTCTTATCTGCTGAGAATGAATCATGTCAGCAGCTCTTTGACATGAGCACAAATACATTTGGTTTATGATGCAACTCTGCAAACCAAAGATGTTGAGTAAGAGAAGGCTGGGAGGAGATAGAACCAAAGTTTGCTTATTATTCACTTCTATATAGTAAATGAATACATTTATATTCGATTTATTAATATTTTACATTTATTTTACATTTATGTAATTTATTACATACTTATAAAATGTATAAATAATAATGAATGATAAATTAAATAAATAATATTTATAAATACGAATATATATATTTTTTATTTATGTTTTATGTATAAATATTATTATTTATTATGTATTGGTAATTATTAATAAGCAAACGTAAAATACATACATACATATATATATATATATATATATATATATATATATATATATATATATATACACACAGAAATAATGTGACATTAACATGTTTTTGGGGGGGATATGGCACCACAGTTATAGTATTTTTTGACATATATCCTAGTAAAATCCATGCATTCCTTATAAAACTATCTAGAGCCATATAAATACCATGGTACATGATTTTTAGAATGCTTTAGCAATACTGAGCTTTGTCTGATACCAACTTTGTAAGACAAAGAGAGCTAGAACAACAAAAATACTAGTTTTTTTGTTTTTGTTTTTTACATCAACCATGGTAAAGTCACCGAACGCTTACAGAACACTAGAAATGCATGCATTTCAGTACTATGGTATATATGATACCATCAGTGTGTGATGGTTGTTTATTTTAACCAAAAAAAGCAAACAATTACAGACACTAAAAATGTTAATTATCATGGTATTACATCTGGCTCAAAATGAAGTACCTTGCTCAGGGTTAATTCGGGGTGATTTGGCCACTTTCCCAGTCACCTCTATTACAAAAGTGACACAATTTACCGGAGTGCATCATGGTGCATTGATACAAATTAGTTCCAGAACACCACAGCACTCCCACAGTCATGTTACAAGGGTTAAACGTTCATCACAGACTCTTTGGTCCGGACTAGTGAGAGAAGGCAGAAGGCACTGAACAAACTCACCGATGGACACGAGCTTTATATTCTCTCTGTCCAGGAACTCGAGCGCCACGGACACGTTCTCCAGCTTCATCTGTCTGAAGGTGGGTCTGGCGTGGTATTTTCTGTACATCTTCTTCTGACTGAGCACCTCGAGGAGAGAGATGAGCCTGAGTCCATCGCTCAGGTCCAGCTGGAGGTCCGCGACGCGTTTGTTGACGCTCTTCAGGTGCTCGTTACACCAGCGCGTAAACGTGTTCTGCTGGATCTTCTTCCACGGCGCGTCGTCCGCCAGGTCCTTCTCTGTGACCGGCATGATGGTTTAATACTCGTATGATGTCTGGTTAATAACTCAGGATGTGTCTCGTGTGTCTGCGCGTTCGTGCGCTCCTGTATTGCTAGCGAGTTCTGTCTCGTGAACGCGCCTGTGCGCGCTATTATATACGGCGCGCGGGTGACGCCACCTGCACAGCATAAACCCAACCTGCATTTCTACAGCATGTTATGTTACAGCCCTTCTCTCTCCTAGTAGCTCTTTCAAAAGTAAATCCATGGCAAGAGGATTTACTTTTATAAAAATTTTGGCTGATACCGATTACCAATATTTTATTTTGATTTGAAAGCTGATAACCGATATGTTGGCCAATAAATCTATATCCAAATTTTTATATACTCTTTGAGAGACCGATTATAAAAAAGGTCTCATCATTAAAAGCCACATCCCAACCACTTCAACATAAGCAGCCTAGTTTGAACAGTGTACATTTTAAAAATAGTCTTACTCTCCCATTACCAAATTTCATCATAAAAAGTCTTACAAATAAATAATGCAAACAAGTCGTCTCAAGTCAAGTGTTTCTGAAGGAAATGATGCATTATTTATCACCTTTAAGACATCGGCCAAATTTTCTTATCAGGCCGATACCGATAACAGAAAATATATATACATATACATATATATTAAACAAGTTAAATAAATCCTCCTTTACACTTCTCTGCAATGTTGCTAGTGTTCTGTAAAACACAATAAAAATAATACAATTAAGTTAAAATTATTAAAATAAAAAAAATCTGGATACACTTTTGACGTTTTGCTTAAATGATATTAAAGCATAAGCATACTATTGCTATTATCTTGCTCTGTTTGATTTTTCCTTTATTGAATTTATTTTTTTATAATGTGTCATTTTTACAAATAAATAATAACGAACAAGAATGAAGCATAAACTCATTTCTAATTGTTATCTAGACAAATAACAAAAGCATCTAAGGCCACAATTATTGTTAACCTAACATAGAACTATTTTTGCTGAAATAAGATATAATATATGGGGGAAAAAATTGAACTAAATGAAAATTAGAAATGTTACCTTGGAAAACAACTGAAATAAGTTTAAGTTGAAGCACTAAAATCATTAACTTTATATTTTAATAAATATTTTTAAATTATTATATTATATATAATTATATATTTTTATTATATATAAAATATATTTAGAATTATAAATATATGAGTGTTCTCCTGAATAAGGTGAGAAATCTGCACAGATCAAAGATAAATAAATAAAAACAGTTCAAAATGAATGGATTATGATGAGATAGACAACAGGAAATGGACTTTTTAACTGAAGGAAATATTATTATGGATTATGGACTCATGTTTGGACTTTCATTCTGACGGCACCCATTCACTGGTGATGCAATGCTGTTTCTCTATAGAGCTGATGAAGAAACAAACTCATCAATATGGTATGATCTAAGGGTCAGTAAATGTTCAGCAAATGTTTTGTGAACTATTCCTTTAAATAAACACCAAAATAGATTTTGTAAGTAAATTTAAGTTGAGTTCGCTGCATGCAATGTTTGTCCTGTAATGATTCGTCTCGGCTCTTTGTTAAATTTTAACCTCAGTGACGATGATGATGCATCAGTCGGATGAAGGCGGCTGCAGTGACTGAAGTGATAGGATTTCTGTAACAATATTTCACCTTTCTGAGCTGAGTAATGCATCTAAGGCACAGATTACAGCCTTTTCTCTGTCTGTCTGGACTCAAATCCACAGGCTGCTCCAAACCAGGGCCCTCAGGCACAGCCCAACTCATCTGAGGATGACGTATTGTATAGGATAAGCAGATTGCATGAGATCTCTGATAGAGCTGGCATCACATTTCCAGGTGCTTCTTCTGAATCATCAAGATGTCACTGTTAGAGATCAGCACTTATTCAGACACATACTTAACAGTGAATCTGTAATTTTTACTGTACTGCTTTATTTCTGATATTAACAGAACTTTTGAGCATTATTTTTCCAATTAGTCGTTCAGAATTTTTAAAGGATTTTCATCTTGTGCCACTAAAATAGCCTTCAATATGTTCCATGTTCCTGGAACAGTTAGCTAACCTCTAATGAATAAGAAAATACACATTTGTCATAAAAAGCATGCATTTAATTTGGAAGTTTTTTTAGATTTTGCCAATTCAACTTTTTTTTTTGTATACATAACTAATGTTTTAAGAATTGTCCAGATAACAAGAAAATAAGTTTATTGGCCCTCAACTAAGCTGATAATTTAATGGTCTACCATGCTGTTGGTTCAAACTAAAAAAAATAAAAAAAAAACATGTCGAAACAACTGCATTACACTAAAAGAAATTAAGATAACAAAAAATCAGGGTCAAAGTTTTAAAACCGATTCAACAAAATCCTTTTTTTTCAGTAGCGAAAAAAAATGTAAAGGCACGATTTGGAAGATCAATCTGTAGTTTCAGTATGACTAAAATATACTTATTTATAGACGCTGCTCGAGCATGTTCGGTGGGCTATGTATACCTTCGCTGTTCAAATTCCCCTAAAAAATAAAAAAAAAATTAAGTGCAACAGAAATATTAAACCGAGCACATGTGATTTTAAATCTCAAGTTTACACTCTCCTGACTTTCAGACAAAAGAACAATTCAGCAAAGGTATTCCGAGACATTCCACACCTGATTGGACACAAGGAGATGTGTTTGAGACAGGAACACTTATAATCTTGTCCTGAGAACAAATATATATCTTGTAAACGCCAAAGACGCTTCATAATGCATATCTACAGAAATAGAAACATAAGTTTAAAATATACATTATAAATCTTGTAAGGGCTGCCATCTTGTGTTCATTGCTACAAACATAATTTTAATGTAAAAACACACCATAACAAATGTTTGAAACTGTTTCAAGAAATAAGAGGTATATTCACTTTGTTTCTCAGTTTGCAATATCAAGCAGCATAAAGGACTGTTTTTGTAATAACTAGAAGCTAATGTCAGCGATTGCTTGCTTGCTAAAAAATAAATCCATTAAGAAAACTTACATTGTATGTACTTATATATTTAAAAAACATGATATAGGTGTAGCCCCGAAAAGATTCAAACTAGTCATGGAAAGTGAAGTTGTTTTATTGAAGTCATGCACATCACACTTGTTAGTGCACATACCCTTTATCTGTATTCCAGAAGCTTTTGTTATATCATTCTCTTTACAAAATAGAATTCTGACAATTAACTATCTTTGTTGTTCAAAACAAAAGTGTAATTATGAGCTCTGTTCAAGAAAAAAAAAACAATATTTAGGAATTAAAACTATATACAGGCAGTGTATATAGTACTGTACTCTACTGACTTTGTAGGCAGTTGGTGACCAGTTTAAAGAGATATTTTCCCAAAGGCTTTAGCTTTTAGATTTAGCTTTGAATTAAAAACTTAAAAAGACTTGAGAAACTTTATTCCTATGAACTGACAGAGAATGAAAAAACAAAACAAAAATACAAACTTGATGCTTACAAAAAGCAGCCTTGATAGGCTCAGCTACGACCCTGTTTAAATGTACTAAACCTTAGATCTAAGGTTTGTTGCGGTTAACGAGTTCCAAAAATTTCATTGCAATTTTTTTGTTTTTGCAAAAATAAAAAAACACCTTCCATTCTGAATATAGAATCAAAAACCTGAAAATGGCATGTGTTCAAGACAAAATAAAGCTACAAATGCATCTATAAAACTAAATTAAAATGACCTCTAACAGAGAGCTGGTATCTCAATTAAAAGGAAGAGACAAGGCCAAGGCATCATTTCCTAAAAACTGGCTTCAGCAGCAAATTAGATGTGACCGAAATCATTTATATCCAATGTTTATTTTGTGACTATAACATATTTACACACAAACATTCATACATACATATTTACAAACGGCCTGTGAGCATTCTTCCAACGTGAAGGACGATGTTCCAAACGGATTTTAGAAATAAAAAAATTACATCATGCTTTCGATGCAAGAGATCTGTTTAAAGCTATCCCTTCTGTGCTACAAGCTTTGCTTTTTTGCATTCATAGTCAAATCCATGTTGAAGTGTTCAATGGATTTTTGTTGCAGTATGTCTTTCCAGTAAAACAAAAAAAGATGCAAAAACAAAGTCCTCGACACGTTGAACCAGAGGAGTTGGGCTTTTTGCTCCACGACTGTTTATTTACAGCACAGCAGACAAATGTGAACCACACACCAAACACATCATTGGTGAATTCATCTTCCTGGAGTCTCAAAGCAACTTGCACATCCACATTTTAACAACCCATTCCCGTTCACCCTTAAAATAAATCTCTCTCACCCGAGAGTGGATTTGTGACTCTTTCACCATTAACCCCATTCATTTTAAAGCCTTTGCATCTAATTTCATTCTTTAAGAATTAACTTATGTTACAAGTAAGGCAGCAGAATCCCAGAGCCTTTTTCAGGAGGTACTGTAGGTACTGAAACGATGGAAAGTGCTCCATCTCATCCAAACAGCAGGACAGTGTGTTGATAAGAAGTTACTTTTGTTGTATTTTCGTTTTTCGTTATCGGTTTGAAACTGACCGCAATCCTAACATGTCAAGAACGTCGAATTTGAAAACCACCTAGATACTTGTAGTGTCTCTGACGTGAACATTTGCTTACACAAGGTACAATAGAAACAGCCATAGAGAACAACAACAACATCACTGTGCTAGAAGCATGTCGGGTTGAACACAATAACAGCACAGACGATGTGAAATTGACTTTTTTTCCATTTGAATTGATGATACGCTGCATGAGTGGCACTTCAATGTGAACTAGTCCTAGTAATGTTTAAAATAGGCACTTCGCCCCTCTGTGCCCTAGAGTTCAGATTCTGATTTGGTTTGTACATTTAACTGGATTACCACAATTGACATGGCAAACCACAAGAACAGTCCAAGAAACAAAAACTTGCTAAACAAAACGGTAGACCTAGTTTAGGCCATTTTAATAATTCAAATTCCCATCCGAGTGACAAAAATGCTGATAGATTATTTATTCTATAATATGCATTACACAACTTTATTCCCTCTTTTTTTCTATACTATATACATTTGCATTTTACACAGACATTGGGACTGTATTGTCAAAACGAGGTATTACGTTCAGGTTTAGACTGTGTTGGCTAAAGCTGACACTGGGATTGGACAGAGGGCGGAGCTAGGTGGTAGAGACGAGTGTTCTGATTGGTTCTCAGGAGGAGCTCTTGGACAAGTTGGGATAAATCACCACTGCTGTCACTGCAACCACGGCTGCAACCACCGTTATCCAGGGCATCCAACCGCTCTGAAACAAGGAGGATGAGAAAAACAACAGCAGTGGAATTAATAAAGGTTATTTAAGATGCACCAGAGCAACCAGGACAGAAGCGCTGGAGACTGGAGCTAAAGAGACAGAGAGAGACCTGGGAGATAGTAAGAGACAGAGTTGCAAGAGAGAGAAAAAAGGGAGAGAAAGAGAGAGAGAAGACAGGTAAAGCAGATATTTAAGTAAAAGAGAGCCAGTTACCCCACAGGAGTTATAAAACAAATAAAAGTGAAAACAAAACATCTTTCTTCAAACACAAAGAAATAAAAGCTGTGTTTAAAGGAACGGTTCACTCGAAAATGAGTGTTGTTTCAAACCTGTATAACTTTCTACTTTTTCTACTGTGGGACACAAAAGGAGTATTTTAGCTTTTTATAAGCAGTATTTTTAGCTGCTTTTTTCCTGTTTAAAAGTGTACACGGACCAAAAAATGTAATACTAATAATAATTTATCTTGAATATATAATGAAATAAATTTAAGTTTTCTTTTGAAATATAAAAATCATATAAATAAATGCATTACTACTGAAAGAGTTGTACTGTAAAATTAAGTATTTAATGATGATTAAATATTTTACAAAATAATAATAATTTATTATAATAAATTATTCAATATAATACATTATAATAAAAAAAACAATATTTATATTATTAATATTTTTTTTTAAATCTTTATTTTTTGCTTTGAAACAAACTAGAGCTTTTCCATTTATTTGTTTAATTTTGAAAATAAAACTGGAAATGGCAATTTTGTTCCTCTGATTTATGAAATTTACACTGGCCATACTTCCTGTATACAAAAATATAAAAACTAAAATCTCATCCCAAAAATACGGAACAAGCAGTCTTCATGAATAAGAACCAGTGGTAATTAGTGCAACAAGTGGCAAAATGTGTCTTAATGTGCAAAAGCATTAATAAGCAAATCAAATCACTGATCACTTTATTCCTTCATTGCATGGAAATGAGCAGCATCCACATTAATCAAAACCTCTTCTTTAGTGTTCTCTGAATGATACGAAGTCATACAGGTTTGAAACAACATCAGGGGGAATACATGATGACAGGATGTTTACTTTTGGATGAAATATGCCTAAATTGAAGAACAGCAAAAGCAAGATGACATAATGACCAAAACACAATCACAACAGAACAAAAAAAGAAAATAGCATCCAAAATCCACAAATTCAGAGATTTATATGACCATTACAGCGATCCAAGCAAGACAAGACAGTTAATGTGTTTGGTTAGTAGTTGGTGATTCTGGGTGGAGTTCCCACATGTTGCCAAGCACCGAAAAGGGATTTTGGTGCAAAGCGGGTGCAGAGATGACGGATGAGAGTTTGCCATGCACAGGTCGTATATATGTGATGATATATACAGAGACACACAAACAGACTCAACAGGAGCGTGTGTACCTTTCTACCACAACTGGCCGAAGCACCAATACAGCAAAGCCAGGAACAGACCGATGGAAATGGCTTGGACAGGCTGCAATATGGATGGCTAGAGGAGGGAAGGGATATTACAAATAAAACAAAAAAAATCAATCTTCAAACTATTTAACGGAAATCAGGCTGGGGAGTTAAACAACTACAACAAACATACAAACATATACAAACAAAAATGGCCATAAAAGGGGTGTGGTGGGAGGGAGCATCGATAAAACAACAAACAAAAGATGTGACCCTGGACCACAGAAACAGTCTTAAGTGTCAATCTTTTGAAATTGAAAGCTGAATAAACAATCTTTTTTTATTGATGTATGGTTTGTTAGGATAGGAGGACAATATTTGGCCGAGATACAACTATTGGAAAATCTGGAATCTGAGGGTGCAAAAAAAAAAAGGGATATTGAGAAAATCAGCTTTAAAGTTGTCCAAATGAATTCTTAGTAATGCATATTATTAATAAAAAATTAAGTGTTGATATATTTATGGTAGGAAATTTACAGAATATCTTCATGGAACATGATCTTAACTTAATGTCCTAATAATTTTTGGCATAAAAGAAACATTGAAAATTTTGACACACAATGTTTTTCTTTCTGCTACAAAAATACCCCAGAGACTTTGCTTTTGTGATCCAGGGTCACACATATCAAACGCCCCAGAACCACAAACAGATTTAAACATCCAGAAGCAGGACAGTGGTTCAAGGCTTTAATAAATCAAATAAATACAAATAAATTGAATTAATGAACTATTTATCTACAAAATATCGGTGTTAAATTAAAATCAACGACACGAAGTGATTGTGACTGCAATCAGCAGTGCAAGGGATCGTAATGAGGGAACTGTGGGATTAATAAGGTGATAACTACAGTTTCCTGTAGCACATTTGAAAAAACATAAAAGTGCACGAAGAGAGAAACAAATCGTAAAACGTAAAAAAAAAAAAAAAAAAAAAAGTAAATATTCTTCTCTTGGGTGAACCTGAAAATGAAAAATCTCAAGTCTTTGAGTGGTTAATAAATATATAACTTAATATGAGCTCATAAAAAAATAACAATATCCAATGAAACCTACAGTGTATTTTAGCTATAGCTTTCAGGGTCAGGGTCACCTATGATGCCTACAAATTCTAAATCGCAAATAATATTAGCTAACGACTCACAAAATCATGCCAGATATGCATGTTCTGCTGCATTTTTTTTTCCCAGGGCCTTGCAAAACAGTAAGATCTATCACTGGTTGTTGGCAACCGCGCTAAATGGTGTAATGTAGGCAACAGCGAATTCATTGGAGTTAGATCTTCACGCTTGCGGAGTTTTTTTTTTTTGCTATGTGATGATATGTGCTGGCTGTGAGACTCACATTGCTGCCCTTCTCCTGCAGGAGCTTGAGGTTGACCTTGCACTGCTCCAGCTCGTCGTTGATGGAGTGTTTCTCCTGCTCCGTCTGCTCATACTGCTGCCGGAGATCTGAGAGCAGATTCTGAGTGTCGTCGTACTGGAGAGAAACAGAGAGGTTGTCTGAAGCTGTTAAATTGTGAAATATTATAGCTGTATAAAATCTATTTTATATTGTAATTTGTTCCTGTGATGCGCAGCTGTATTTTCAGCATCATTCCTCCAGTCTTCAGTGTCACATGATCTTCAGAAATCATTCTGATATTCTGATTTCTGCCCAAGAAACGTTTTCATTACCTACTGTATGTTGAAATCAGTTCTGCTGCTTTATATTTTTGTGGAGATTTTGTATTTCAGGATTCAATCAATTTAATGCAACCTTGCTGAATAAAATAAATGAATGTGATCATGGTTTTCAATAAAAGGTCTTGGGCTGCTCATACCTCCTTCTGCAGGTCTCTGGTGTGGCCTTCAGCTCGAACCAGCTGGATCTTCAGTTTGCTAGCGTCCTGTTGGTGCTGGTCTTGTATCGAGCCCAGTTTGTTCTCCAGGTCACCCTGGGATTTCTCCAGAGCGTTTAGGCTGCTGCTCAACGTCACGCTCCGCTCTCTGGAGCTGAGAAACAAAGACAGGAAAATAAAGTCAAAGACATTTACCTTTTTTACATTCTGTGGAGCTTTCAGAATACGAACTAATGAATGGAATAAATTTGTGTCACGAAAAAGAATGTTGTAGAACATTCCTAATGTTTCCTAATGTTTCCTAGAACATTCCTAATGAACATTCCTAATTCCTGATGTGATGCTTTAGGGCAGATGAGCTCATAGCGGTAACTTATAAAATGATAACTTCAGTACAGAGACGTGCACACACTGCCAAGGGTGGAGATTAAGTTCAGGACAAAGGTACTCAAATATTACAATGGGAACCAGTTGTTTAAAAAAGCATTACTGGAGAAGTCTTTTATAAATACAAAGAGATGCACTTGTGTAATATGGTGATTCAAACAGTCTTCATTTAAGAGAGCAGGTGTGGAATCTGACAATGTACTCAAACCCATTTAAACCTAGTGACTTATGTTTGCTGTGTGAAATGATCTAAACGACACAGAGAGTCAGTTGGTGTGAATGCGACCCACCTGTCGAGCTCTTCCTCTAGTCTGTGGAGTTTCTGCTTGAGTGTAGTCTTCTCAGCCCGCAGACCGTCACATTCATTCTGCAGACCAGAGCATTCAGCCTGAAGCTTCTCCAATTCACCTGACACAGAGACACAGAGAGGAAAAACTCATAAAACTGATTCCCTCCACTCACAGCCAAAAACACCTCAATACACAATGCATTTAAGTGTAACCATGGTTCAGGTCATTCATTTTTATTTAAATATACAACTAAAAATTTACTACATATAATTGTAATAAAACTACAGGTATTTTTACACACACGTACATATAAGAAAATAATATATTGAAATATTTATTATACATATAATGTATATGATTTAAGTGACAACACAATATTGATAGTTATATAGTTAAAACACAGGTTAATTGAACACATCCTGTCTTTTTACTGCAGTTTGTCTGTGTGCAGATGTTTTTTGTTTCAGTTTGGATTTTTAAATAAAAATCACTAGCATTAATTTGTGTAGTCTAAAATGGTTTTAAAAGATCTCGGAAGCACGGTCAGAACACTTTTATGCACATTTTTCCTGTGAAAAACAAAACAATGATCCAATAAATAATAAATAAACCCAGCAGGATGGACGATAATAAAACTGTTTCCTTGACTCTGGACGACACATTAAAGAGGACCTGGAGAGAAAGACCCTAGTGAGATTAATACCACATGTGTGCCTTCTCAATATGTGAAGAAATCAGTCTTGTGAAATGCAGGCTTAAAGGAACAAAGGAAATTTGAATATTGAATTTTTGTTTTGATAGTATTGACAGCCACAACACACATGCATTACACTCTGCTGTGGAGAAATATTTTATATATATATATATATTTTTTTTTTTTTTCCAATATTTGAACATCTTTAATCTTCAATCATATCATCACAATTGTGTTAAAGTTTGAGGTAAAATAGTGAAAAAAAATATTAACATTTAAAATAGATGTTTTCTACTTGAATATATTTCAAAATGTAATTTATTTCTGTGATGCACAGCTGAATTTTCAGCATCATTACTCCAGTCTTTCAGTGTTTCAAAGAAACATTTTTGACTATTATCAACATTGCTTCCAATTTTTTTGGAAACAAAACAGCATTTATGTAAAACAGTAATAATAAATTTAATTACTGAAGCTTTTGAACAATTTAGGGCATCTTTGCTGAATAAAAAATCTTACTGACCCCAATCTTTTCTAAAGTAAAGCATGTTTTTTTTTCACTCATTTAACTAAATTTTCTTCTCATGGCCAGTCACCCAG